>NW_024885022.1:523366-623382 GCF_019232065.1 Centrocercus urophasianus
CAGCAGTAGCAGGCAGCAACAGCAAGATGGCCCTGTTCCCCTGCCCCAACGGCATCCTCTGTTGCTCCGGTGTGTCCCAGTGTTCCGGGCTCGGTTGTACCCTGCTGCTGCCCTGTCCAGCAGATGGGCCGACAGTGCCCCTTTCAGCAGAAACTCAGAGCTGCACGCAGGTGCAGCGTTATACCGCACCGTTTTGCCATTAGTTTCGACTGAAATTGGAGCGGTAAACCGGCTTCATTTAACGCAGTAGCCCGTGTTAAAAGTTCTTCAGTGTGATATACTGCCCTTTTGGCAGTGTATGCTTAGTGATTGCTTTGTCACAGTTCAGACTTCAAAATAATTGCTAGCTCCATTTTAACTTTTCTTTGCATGTACTTGGTGTGCTGTTTGTCTTTTTCTGAATATTACAGCACTTTAAGTTACTGTTACCTTAAGGAACCTAGCAGTTGCAGTTGTTGCATTTATTCCCCTCAGGAAGGAAGAATTCTCATGAAGGAGGGACAGCCACAGTATAAAGAAAGTAGTAAAAAAATAGTGTCTTTTTCTGTTTGTTTTATGACCTTTGATTTGGACTACTGTAAATTGAATTTAAAAACAAAACAAAACAAACAAAAAAAAACCAACCCACAAGCATAGAATGGAGATAAGGTGCTTTCAGGATTAGAAAAATAAAACCCAAATGCTTCATTACTGTGTTACAACTTTTTCTAAGTACTCCTTTGCTGCAGCAGATGTGAAGTTAATGAAGCATTCAAGGATTATCGCTGCATATTTTAACTCAAAGCTGGCTATTCCCTAGAAGTCAGGCTTTGCGTGTCTGCTGGTGAAGAAACATGGCTGAGAAAGCACTTACACGAACTTCTGAGTTTTGACTCAATGCCAGAGGAGCAAAGGAGCAAAATACCTACACAGATCTGACCTCAGCATAAGGTCAAGCAGGAGGAAGATTTGATGCTGGTGGTTGTTTTCACTATAACTAAGGTAGCTTTACTGTTGCCGCTTACACAGAGGGAGAGGCATGCTCATGCTCATGCCCTGCCCAGCAATGTGGCTGGTCCAGCACTTGGCTTGTACCTTGCACAGTCTGACCAGCACAGGTGAATGTGACTGATGAATTCAACATCAGAGGTCCGCTCGAGCAGTATTTCGTAACATTCTCTCATTTGCTCTCACTGGCTTACCTATGAAAGTTTGCAGGGCACTCTTAGAGCAGCTCTGAGGATTCGTGTGTGTCTGCGGCTTACGGGCTGGTCTGGCCCGGTTCCACTGGCGGGGCAGAGCAACCCACAGATCCACACCTCCAGAAAGGGGAAACGGAGACCCCAAATAATTAAAAACAGCGGCAACGATCTGAGGAGAAACAAACTTATTTACTAAGTATGGTATCAGAATGTAAGATAACACATATAATACCATATAATTAGAATTGAAGCTAATAAATCAAATATAATGAGAGAGTCCAAAAGGTGGATAGGCTTCACCATAATGCTGAGTCAGTTGAGCAGCATAGAGGAAAGCCGAAGGAAAAAGGGGGCATCAGGTGGCGTCAGGGGTTGTATCTTCAATCTGAATGCAAAGTGTTCTGAGGAATGCAGTTCTTCTCTTCCAGACAGGTGCCCGGAACCAGAGCATTAACTCTTTAATTCCCAGTGCACTGCATGATGTTATGATGTGGGATACCAATAATCAAAATCATAAAACCATGACACATGATAGCAGCCCTCCTTGAGGTTGTTCTGAGAACTGTAACTGATCTTGAGATACAGATCTGAAGGACACATCAGTCCTCACCTACTTTTTGTTGAGACAACACACCGCTTGTGTGGCTCTCAACTGTACAAGTGCCACAAAGCAGAAGTCAACAGCTGATGTACGTATTTGATGTGCTTACATACCCAAGCAGGAGGGGAAGAAGGAACTCAGCTGGATTTTTCAGTTTGTCTGTATTGACTCAGTCTAGTATTTAGAGCTGTGATTTTGCACAACAGGCTATAGAAAATGCCCGCATTGTTTCTGAGTTTCTATATTTAAGCAGTAGTTTCACGACTATAAAGTTAATGTGGGAGTTTGAAGATGCTGTCTTATTTTTGTCTGCTGAGTATATTGTAAGGAATAAAAATGATGTGAGAGTGTATCTTTTACACAGCAGAACTTGAATTTTTTTAACACTTGTCAGTTCAGTGTTGCATCTTAGTCTCACCAATTACATTCGCTAACATTTGCTGTTAAGTTTGTTCCAGGGATACTTCCTGGTCTGATATGAGAGTGTGTACAGTTAGATGATAGAAGACATGATAGAACGTGTAAAGATCCATTGGCAGGACAGGGCTGTTTTCTTCTTTCAGAACTGCACGGCAGTAATAACAGTCACATTTAAAACTCCTTCTCCCCCAGGATACTGTAATTTGCTTTTCTTTGTCTTGACATATTTTCATTAAATAATTGTACAGCATAACACAAGCTAAGACTGCCTAGTCCCTGTTTCTGAAGATACCTCAGAATACTCTGCATGTGCAGATAATTTGGTGTGGGTTTTTTTGCTCCTTCGCCTTTCTCACTTTTTCACCTAAATCAGTCATAAGAACAACTTCTTAAAATAACTGCAATAAACACAGTGAGGATTATTATCCTTTAGCTAACAATGGATTCTGCCATCATGTTATTAGGCTCCTCACAGATCAAGCTGGAGGCACATGAACAGGGAATGCTTTCCTTTTCCATATCTGTCACTGTATCTGCTTTGAAGAACAGCTTTGTAAGCTTCCCCCTTTATTAACTAACAAAGAGATAGAAATCTTCTACATCCATGTGTGTGTGCTCCAGATGCAGATTAACCTCATTAATGCCAGCAGCAGTCTCCCAGTCTGTCTGGCAGGTGCTGGTCTGTATCTCACTACTAGGGCTGATGCTCACTTTGATGATGTTAAATGAGCTAAGAGCGTGTTTTTGAATCAGATTGTTGGCTTGGCCTTGACATTTTCAGATGGACCACCAGAAGCTGCACCTCAGGAGCTTGCTTCACACCCTCTCACACCACTTGGGTGGGGAGAGTACCTGAGAGCATGCAGGTATTAGTCCCAGCTAACTACACGCGCACACAGAGCCTTCACAGTGCAAAAAGAGTCCTCAGCATAGGGTATTTTGACCTGCACTATTTCTTGATGTAGGTAGAGCCAGGAATAATAGTAATATTATCAGCCTGTTGTTAAGCTAATTAGAAACTTATATTTCAGCTCCCACAGAAGGAGGACACATAGGGAACAGGTACGCACATTGGGAAGTTTGATGCACTAGAAATCTGGCCAAGTCTCAAATAGTCAGTATTTCCAACTCTCTTAGTCTTCTGTAGGAGTCACTACAACTGTTTGTGTGTTGTTGGTGAGCACCACAAATTGAAGGTGTAAACAAGGGCTGGTACATAAAAAGTTGGACTGTTCAAAGAGATAAGCTCATCTGAACAACATTTGGTTTGACGCAACGTGGAAAATTATTCACTCGAGGGTAGGAAATTATGTTGGGTACTTAGGAGCTGGGAGAAAATTCTTGAGTATTCAGATTCAGTTGTAAATACATGATGAATAGACTATTTAACAAGAGTTTTTTATTTGGTTTTCTTGGTTTTGAGAGACATCACAACTAGGCTGCTCCTCAACCTACCAGAGGAAAAAAATAAGTATGAATCAGTAGAAAAAAGCTAGGGTTAGCCAGAAACAGAGTGGATGGAGTCCTAGTCTGACACCTCCAATGAGGAGAACAAGTCATAAAAACCTTTTTTTTATATATTAAAAAAAAAGTCTTAAAATGAGGAATGGACTTTGAGTTAAAAATCTTTCATGTCTTGTTAATTCCATGTGGACATCACTAATTAAATCTTTGACTTGCACACAATGTGGTATTCTCTGATCTCTTATATAATTTTCTTTTGTCCTCTCCACAAAATGAGCTCTCTCTAAAGCACAACATAAGCATTTTTCCAGAGGCCTTCCCTGTAAGAAACTTTGCCAAACAGCAGACAATTGTTCTTCCTCTATGCTGCCTTCCTTTCCATCATTATTTCTAGCCGTAGTAAAAGGCAGACTGCAAATAAACATTTGCCATGTTTGATGGGACTGGTTGTCCAGCATGTGTGCTATTAATGAATATTTTGAGGAGGGAGACTGCTTATCTGTCTAAAGAAGTGACATGGCACTGTTTCACACGATTTTGGATATCAGCCATTTAATTTGCAGCGAATAAAAGCTTTAGGCTTGAATTTCTGCGTTGGCCCTTTACCATCATTTCCCCTTGGGAATCTGGGTGCTGCAACATGATTTAGGTCATGTGCCAAACCATTCTGACCAGTAGGTGGAAGAACGATGTTACTTATTCCACTAGGACTGGAAAGCAACTATCAGCACACACAGCTACAGCATGAGATGCTGCAAGAAGCTTGAGAATACCCTCTGTTGAATAGAAAGTAGAGAACGGCACACAAGTTATTAGCACTGCAGTTACAAATTTATATGCATTATATTAGTGTTTTCTTATCTTTACATGTGATCTAGGCAACTGCATAGACACAGTACAGCTTTAGAAGTGCTGGCTTGTATTATTATATTTCTGCACATGGCATATCTGGAAAGCTTACCTTAAGAGACGATTTGCAGTAAGTAATACCTTAGGACCTCCAGATCCCCTGTGCAGTGTAGGTATAGGAATATAGGAATACACTAAGAGATATTCAACAGAAGCCATAACACACAATATATAAAAGTGGTAAGTAAAAGCTTACCAAGGGCCCCATATACGCCAAGTGACAGGCTTCAGTCCCTTAAATGCAAACAGATTTTGTATCGTAGCACATTTAGCCTCCTGCCTGAAGTATCTGTATACTTGCAATGCAAAAGCACCAGCACTTCTGTGTAAGGTTTGCCAGTCCTGAAGAAAATACACAGAGTCAGGTTAACATTCATTAGTTCATTCATTTGAGGTCCTCATGATACAGGAGGCAGCTGGCTGGTCAGTCTCCTCCAAGTTCTCAGTACAGTGGTGGCCAGCCAGAAGTGTGTCCGCTCTGCAGCTTCCCCCAGCAGATACTTCCCCCCTTGACACCATGGCCATATATACATCAGCAGGAGACAATAAAACATCATGCATAAGCAAGGTCATTCACAGAAAGCAAGGAGACTTAGTTACAGCTACAGGGCAGTTTCTCACATGCAAGTTTCTTCCAGCTGCATATGTAAGCTAGAGGCCGTTTACATGCACTCCCAAGCTAACATGAGCTCTTTCCCAGTCACCCATTTAGGCTGCGACATATATTTTTCCACCCAAGCATTAAAATGACTCCTCTTGATGCAGAAAGCTCTCAGATACCTTTTTAAAATTCTTACTGCCTATCACCTGCTGCGTTCTCCTTCCAACCTCCCCAGGTGCAAGGCTTCCTGTTGGAAATTGTGCTCCTTAGCTCTCTCTGCCTTACCCTGGAGTGGAGAGGAGCACACTTCTTCCAGTTTGTATCTTGCTAGGCACAGAGGACTAATTTTGAAATACAAACGTTACCCATCTTGCATGAAAAAGAATATGTTGTCTGAGCTTAAGTTACTTTGTTTTCTCCATTGTCAGGGACAAACAAAAATTCAGCAGACTTCAGAATAAACGAACTGGAATCTTGGGCTGTATATGTATTACAAGCACTGTTAAACACAGGATCTTTTCTTCCTCCTTTCTTTACAAAATCTACAGGATCTCTACTCTGCTTCCATTTAATTAAAGTTTTGCCACCATCTCATATAGGTAGCTCAGGTTCCAATTCATTAACAGAATGGAAAGATTTACTCTAAATGTGGGGCATAGTAAAAAGATGGTCTGAGGTTGCTTTTACATGGTAAGCTTAATGAGGCTGTTTTCTGAACCTAAACTGTAAACAAGCAACCATGCAAGTTGAAAATTTGTGTATGGAATGCTGGATAAATCTCTGGGAAATTATGAGAAAAGCTAATTCTAAAATACAATCCTCACTTCACTGGAATTGATGAAACATTTTCTCTGTGCTACACTGGAGCCAGGGTTTTACTGTAGGCGCTTATCTTACTTTCTAAGAATTAATGCACGCTGCATAGTTAAGTTTCTCTGAAAGCTGTTGTAGCACCCTTCCTCAGCTCTTTCTCTTCCATTAAGATAAACTGAATCTTAAAACACATTCCTAAACCTTCTTCATCTTTGCTCCCTATTTTAAATGAGAAACTGAGTAGATATCCCTCCAGCATTCTGCTTAAGCAACACCATTGGCATCCCTTTTACTCTGTTAGTCATGATGCACACTAGTATGATGTTTTCCATCAGAATTTCAAAGCACTTAGCAAATACTAAGTATTGTGTCTTGGTGAGGTACGTAGGTAATTAATTTTAGAAGCCAATGCCATACAAAGGAAGGGGTGGATTCTCTCATTAGTACATAGCTTCTTATTCTTTTAGTTATTTTCTTCACTGATGTGTGAAATTTACTTCACCTGAAGTAAATTACTAATGTAGAATTTGTTTTGGAATGTCTGCAGCAGCAGGAAAAATTATGATGCATGACATCTTTCCCATTTCCGTTATGAGAAAGCATGTCATTGCAACTTCATCGCGTAAGGAGTTACAGTAAATCAGGTCAGTAGAGAAGACAGGTGAAGAGTTTGAGACTTGAGCTACAGCTCTACCTTCATTTCTTAAGAACAGACTTGCCTAAATTTCTGTTGTCCCAGGTTTCTACAGGTAGAGAAGGATTTTCTGGAAGTTGCAGGTGTCGTTTTCCCAGACACATTTATTCTTTCAGTCTGGAAATCCCATTTAGGAAGATTTTAAAAACTTCATAAAGCTTTCTGGGCTTTCTGGAATTCAGATAGCTGTAGGAAGCAGACTTTTCTGAAGTTGTTGCTGCATGTCTGGAAACTCTTCGTCAGGACCAAGCATGCTCTGCAGCTGCAGAACATGAAGCAGCCTAGCAGGAGCAGCTGTGTGCTGTGCTCTCTTGCTATGCATCATTAAGTACAGCACTCTTCAGAAGTAGCATGCTTGCTGTAAACAAAGTTTGCAGCTACTGTGTCTGTGCAGTCAACCCCATACACTGTTGAGAGAACTACCCAGTTGTCTGCAAATAGGTTATACATCCACTTGCTCCAGGGTGTGCTGCAGTTGCTGCATATGCACATTCTTCTTTCACCCATTAAATCCGCTGCAGACATACGAGATTCCTATCCCTCAAGCTCACCTCCATATATCCACACCTTCCAAAGAAACACCAAAGAGGACACAGAGGTATTCCAGTTCAGCATTTGATTTCCATTTTCCTTCTTGCAAGTACTTGAGCTAAGACAGTACTTCTATGAGACACCGTGAGACAATTTCATTGTGTGCCAATGCCAGAGGAGAAGTGGCAGTCCTCAGTTCCTTCCCCTTCCAGCCCTCTTGTTCTCAGTCATCCAGATGCTGACATTGAATGGGTTCTGGTGTGTGCAGACATCCTCCATTATCCCCTTTGATCTACTAGCCTGGAAGAAAAATAGAATCATAGAATGGCCTGGGTGGAAAAGGAGCACAGTGGCTGCCCAGAGCCACATCCAGCCTGGCCTTGAATGCCTGCAGGGATGGGGCATCCACAGCCTCCTTGGGCAACCTGTGCCAGTGCCTCACCACCCTCTGATGAAAAACTTCCTCCTCATATCCAACGTAAACCTCCCCTGTCTCACTTTAAAACCATTCCCCTTGTCCCATCACCATCCACCCTCACAAACAGCTGTTC
Source organism: Centrocercus urophasianus (assembly GCF_019232065.1). NCBI lineage: Eukaryota > Metazoa > Chordata > Aves > Galliformes > Phasianidae > Centrocercus > Centrocercus urophasianus. The sequence goes on from NW_024885022.1 coordinate 531,132, forward strand.
CCCCTCCTGTTTATCCGCTCCCTTCAAGCACTGAAGGCCACCATGAGGTCTCCCCGCAGCCTTTTCTTCTCCAAGCTGAACAAGCCCAGTTCCCTCAACCTTTCCTCGTAGGAGAGTTGCTCCAGCCCTCTGATCATCTTAGTGCCTCCTCTGGACCTAACAGCAGAAAGGTGGACATATTTCTCTGGCATATTGAGGTAAATCATCTAGCTAAATCACAAATACAAGGTAAAGGACCAGAGGAGCACCCGATCGGCTGCAAATATAGCTGGGAGTCTGGGAAAAAGACTGAGAGACTTGTCCTCAGATTTTGGCAACAGTGACTTATTAGTTCAGCCTAACTGTCTGAGAAATGGTCGTTTGACTTCCTTTGTTTGCAGAACAGAGGCGCTATTTTGCCCCTTTTTCTCTTACCCTTGATGTTTATAGCTTTGTCATTCAATCTGTGGAAATGTGAGGAAGTGGATTCAGTTTTCAATACAACACTGCTTAAAAATCTTCCAATACTTTTTGGAAGGGTCATCAGGAACATTCTATGTCATACTTTTGCAGATCATGTCTTGTGCAAACTGTTTTGAAATTAAACAAAATTTTGAGATGTTTACGATGACTGTTACGGAGAATGTCTAGTCCATGGTATCTTCTTTCTAATCCTCTGGAAAATGAATAACTAGAGAATTTTTTTTTTTTTTTTTTTTCCCAACTACATAACATCTAGCTAGATTTGAGCAGAAAATAAAACATACTAAAAATAAAATGTCTGAAATATGATAGAAGACTTGAGTGCATTAACAAAGCAGTTTAGCCATTTGTCTGCCACCAGTGGTGGAGCACAGTCAGAGTCAGAGTCAGAAGAACATCCTCACCTGCTTGACACCCACCCCCAGTGTTCATTCATTGATTGTGTACTTTTAACATCATAGGTTATAACTGTACACGTGCAACAAAGCAGTGCCACGAAGTCCCCTGTCCACAGGGAAGAGGGAGAGCAGAAAAGTCTGATTGAATAAAGTATTCTCAGCTGAAAACACCATTGTTATGATTTGCTGTGAACCTCAAAAGAGTGGGAAGAACAACTACACATGCCATCTTTGGGTGTATTGTTCAGAATGGATACTCCTCTAATAAAGTAATACTTGATGAAACCTTCCAGCTTTCAGAAATCAAACAATCAAAGCACACACAGAGAGTGTTGAACAAGTTGAAGTATCAGCGTTCCGTAAACATGCTTTAATTAGAAGTTAGGGCTGCCAGTCTGGTGAAGGCCTAAGGATATGTCTTTTAAACCAAATATGATGCATTTCAGGTTCTGAAGAAGGAAGAGAGTCCATCCTTTCCTAACAGAAGAAAGAGACAGAATACATTGTCCTGATCCTTATTCCACAGGAGTCTCTCAAAAAAAACCCTAAACTTCAATTGGAAAGCAGAAATCATTTGGGTTTTTGTTTTGTTTTGTTTTGTTTTGTTTTTGTATTCATACAAAGCACATTTATGCACATCCAGTTTGGGCAAATCCCTGTTTTAATGAGGCTAGTGGGTAGCGTCTTGATCAAATTTGCTGCTGGCATGGTGTGCTGACTTTGGGGCAGGGCACCAGAAATGAATCTGGCCATTCCTTCCTGTGAAAGTATGCTAGCCAGTTGTCTCTGAAGCATGCAAGGTAATGCGCCTTTGGATTGCGCACAGCTAATCCTCTTTCTGCTTTGCTCTCTGTAACCTATTTAGTCTTACATGAAATGTATTCTCCATTTTGTAAACCTGATCCAAAGCCTGTTGAAGTCAGTGGAAGAAGTCCAGATTTTTTTCAGTAGTTTTAGAGCAGGCAATGTGAACAGCTGGTCTACTTCTGAGACTTATGGTTGAAAGGAAAAGAAAGTCAGCAGTATCAAAGTGCATTGGACTCAGCGCTGTAGTAAAGGAATAAATGAAAGTAACATGAAACTTGTAAAACCAGACTGGACGTAACACTGAAACATGCTGCAGAAAGCAGTCTAGTGCTAGCAGGGGAATAAGTCAAATACTTAATAATTTCTTTTCCATAGCTTTTGTTTTTCCACATATTCTGTAATGTAACAGTATTTTTTTTCTTTTTTTTTTTTCTTTTTTCTTTTTTTTTTTCCCCCAAGGCAAATTGTTGCCAGACAGCAGCACTGGAATGAGAATACATGCAGTGTTTGCTTTTATCTTATTTTACAAAAGAAGTATGAATACCTAGTGTTATTCCAAGTATAAAATTACAGGTGTCAAATCATTTGGTGTTTTAAGTGCTATGCCAGAAATGTAATCCAGTAAAAATAGCTATATCCTATCAAAACTAAATGGTTAGTATTGTTATTACGGTTCCTTATTTGCATGGTTCTGCAGTGTAAGATTGTACAAAACATGTAAGACCAGCAAGGAACTTGCCTGGAATTGCCCAGAACATAGAAAGATGGGAGATGGAAACCAGGTGAAGCTGAGGGTCCAGTGTCAGAATCTGCCTGGTTTGTCTTGCATTTGTTTGAACTATAAATGCTATTAAGCAAAAAGTGTTCAGCCTCTTAGTGGCTGTTACCCAAAGATTGCAAAGAATTAAAGCAAAGGGTGCTTTATGCTTTATTGTGGCTAAGTATATGGACAGGTCTCTGTCCTAAGAATTGTACCATTTAAAGAGGAGAAAAATACTTACCTGGAAAGGTGAAAGAATTTTTGCATCTACACGTTACAGGTGAGGGTGCAAAACAGAGCTTAAGATGACTCGACAGGGCTAGGGAGCTGCTGTGCCAGCTGTGGCAGATACTGTTGCTGACAGATACTTTAAAAAACAAGGGCATGCTTACAGGGCTGACTAGGTCTTCAAGAAGCAGCTTTCTGTGCACTTGATCTAAGGTAGGAGGTAGGAGACCATGCGACAGCCCAACCCCAGCAACAGGGGCTTTTGTTATACGAATTTCTCCTCGGCAGAGCATGAAGAGCCACACACTTTGTGCAGCTGCTGGAAATCTAGTTAATACTTTTATTGTCCACTCCACAAAAGCTAAGTTTGAAGCAGATCTATTTAGTAGATTATTTCCTGGAAGAAGGCAAAAGAATCACTGCATTTAATGCTTTTTCCAGTTTCCTGGAGCTGCAGCGAAGCCTGGACAGAGACAACCCCATCTGCTAAATTGGGGACACGCTGCTTCTGCCAGTATAGATGTTAAGAAGCTTATTAAAGGACACAGCAGCTGACAAATGAATCTTTAATCCCTGGCAAATCCCTTAAGTTTATAATCAGTGTAAAGCAGTTCATGTAGAAAAGAAATTTTTACTCATCATTTCATGTGTGTTTCCAGGTCAGATATAATTTTTTTTTTTTTTCTGGTGATTATCAAAATTCATTTTACTTCTAATTTTCAGAGTGAATATTGGCTGCCTTAAAAAAAAACATTTCCCAAATCCCAGCTCTTTTCCTCTGTTTCTTACAAAACATGGGCAGCATGTGTTCACTGTCCCCGCTGGTATTTTAAGTCAGTGGCACACGGAGTGTGGCAGGAGACAGAGGACGCTGCCAGCAGCAGGCCAGATGCTGGGGCTGAAAGGCTGCGGTGCTCTTAGAGTGTCAGAAGCTGTAGGGGCACAATGTGCACTACAGCTTGAATGTCCCAACTGAGATATGAGTAAGGGCTAACAGTCACATGTTAATTTACCATAAAACTTTTAATGTTTTCATTCATTTTTGCTTTGCAAACCACATAATCATCCTGAACGTAAGCATCTCATGCTGAAGTGAGTAAGGCCTTTTTAGGTTCCTTTTCCATACAAGACTCATTCCTATTACCTTGTGGAAAGAATGGTACCGAAAAAGTCAGAACAGATTATGTAAGAAAAATTCTCTGGGGTTTTTGTTTTTTCAGTTTCTGAAAAAAAACCCACTCTGGTAGGTCTGTAGGTCAGTAGATCGAAGGGTCACGCAGTGTACCTCGGCCCAACTGCAGGGTGATCTGTTTGTTCAGCAGACAGCTCTAGCCTGCGAACATAGCCTTTCGCTCTGTAACAAGCACTCTGGCAGTGTTTGCTCCCAGGCAATGCTTGTTCTGCTGTAGCAGCTGCATCTGATTCTTTTTGCAACTGCAGAAGCTGTTAACCTTTGTAGTCATGGGAGTTAATTACAGCTCGCTTTGCTCCTTGTTCTGCACACCAAAGGCTTTCATGTCCTTTCCATGGGACAGAGTGGAAAGACCAGTGTGTGTTCAGGAGCTGCTCCTCGTGCAATATATGACTCAGAGCTGCCAAGAAGTGCAGCTTCTGCAGTTGCACAGGTCACTGCGTGGCCAGGCTGCTGAGCACAGTGCATTTGGTGCTGGGACTCAGCTCCAGGATCAGTGATACTGGGGAGTCTGCACCACTTGGGAGCTGGTGGCCAAGCGTGGCATCTGGGGTTGGAGAGACAGAACTTGAGGCTGGATACCCCAGGCAGGTACCAGCTGGCTGGAGCAGCTCATGCAGCTGCTGGCTTTGTTTCACTTGGCTCTCAGTGCTGGGCAGGGCTCTGAGCTTCCAGTGTGGTTGTGGCAGCATCAGAAGAGGCACAGATTATAGTTTGGCTTTCATATCAGACCAAGAAAACTAGATTTATCTCCCTGGCCAAAAGAGATGTCCTCGCCAAAGCAGATTTTCACACAAAGTGTTGTTTAGAGGTCGGGGCAGCAGTAGGAGGAAGATCAGCAGAGACCGTGCATACTTGGACCATCTCAAATCTCTGGTGCTTTTAACTTGATTATGTTTTTTTTTCTTTTCAGCTAAATAAACTGCAGAAGGCAAGCAGCTTTTCGCTGTGTGCTAAGATATTCTCAAGTGCTCTTGTTTCCAAGGGTTTTTTAGTGGGGGCAGCAATAGAGTCTCAGAACAGAGTTCTTATGTGTCTCATTTACAGAGGTACTTCCCAAGCTGCTGACAGCTTGATTTGTGAAAGAACGAAACAGCAAAACAAAACTCAACCCACAGCCTGTGCAGGAGAGAAAAACAGACTTGCTGTGCTATAGAGGAAGTGTCAAACGGAGACAACATTTCAAAGGAGGAAAGCTTCTGGTCTTCATGTGTATGATAAAAAACCTTTTACAAGAGTAAGTCACATAACTGTAACTATTTTTAAGCTTTAGAAGTTTCCTGTTTAATACCTGTAGGACAGGCGTGTAGCTAGCTGGAGGTCAGTTTTAGCCCACTGAAATCGATTGACCTGTGGTTTGTTACAGAGCTAGCCATTGTTGCTTTTTTTTTCTTCCTGTTTTGAAATAAGGGATATCTGGGAAGCCTCTACCCACTTCCCCCATTTACAAATGTTACTTGACTGACTGTCCTGGGCCTGTTCTGCTTAGCTGCCTCATTTTGCAAAGCAGACAGATATGGAGAGGAAAATGTTGCTTAATTAAGTGGCTGTCAGACACAGAAACTCACCATGATGCTTTTATATGAGTCTGATGGATACTGAGAGGACATTAAATGCGTGTGTCATTCCAGGGTTATTTCTTTCCAGTTTGAGACTAACCAGCAGCTGCAGAAAGAGAAGGCTGAGCTGGGCTGTTCTACTATTGGACAAACAACTTTATTTCTAAAACAGTGTATCATGGCTGTGCACTACAAGGCTCATGATTCATAAAGCCAGTCGAGAACTGAAGGGAGCTGCGTCTTGATTTGCAGCTTATGAAAACAGGAGTTTGCTAATAAATGCATTCTTCAGAATTACAGCCAAGCACATTCTTAAAAGCAGACTTCTTGGCTTTGTCTTGAACAGTAGCCTCCTATGACTCTGGCACAGCGCTTTTATGATAGATGAGACAGCTTCCTCGTGGCCGCTTGGTTATGCAATATTAAATGGAAAAAAAGAATCAGGATGACCCCATCTAAAAGGGGTAAACAAACAGAGCCCCGCCAATTACAAAACAAACTTTCTTTAAGCTTACTCTTTAGACAGTCTGAGCCATCAGTGCTCAAGTTCATTTATTCCTTTCTTCCTCCTTCCCTCTTCCTCTGTGCTGTATTACAAAGCAGTGCTGCAACTGGAAGCTGGGGATGTGTTACAAGGAAGGGGGTCTCAGCTGTATGTTCCTCTCCCTGTCTCCTCCCCTTATCTTAGTGCTGGAAAATCCTGTTTAAAATCCAGCCTTGAGAGAAAAAAAAATATTTCCTGGATCTGGACCTGAGGCCTGAAAGGACAGATCCTTTTGCAATGAGGTATTGAGTTTGCATGGTAAATAGTGGGCATGCACAGTACCCAAGCTGTACATGGCCACCCAAATGGTTGTGTTTCAAACTAAACTAAACTACTGTGAGAGGGTATACTTTGTCAAACATTTAGAAAGACACAGAGGAATTGATTTGCCAGAAGCACTAATCTAGAGATGTGTGTCTTGGTTTGGCTTTTCCTGAAGTCAGCCAAATATACAGCTTTGGGTTTCTAGGGTCTGCTGGGGCCAGGAATCTGCCTTCACCAATTTAATTCCTTATCAGAACAAGTCAGAAATACGTTCTTAGCGTGTCTGTATATGCATGTCTGTTTCTCTATGTATGTGTGTGTGTAGTCAGTTAACAGCAAGTATTGACTACATGCATCAGAGATAAAATGGACTGTAAAATTTCCTTGTAATCTGCACAAACATCAATCTGGCTTCAAAAGGAATCCTCATATTTATGAAAGACAGTCTGGATGATGATGGTGAAGCTTCTTTGTGAGGGAAAATTAATTTCTCAACTGGCAAACTAATTTGAAAGTCAGAATTTTCTGCTATGATCTCTTTTAAATTCAAGATTCCAGTTTTCTGCTTCTTAAGAAGTTTATTAGAACAGCACATAGATTGAGCAAAACAAAGGTGATGTTGATGGAATACCTTGATGTTTATTCCAAATTCAGATGAGGATTTCTTGCCCCTTCACAGAAGAGAGCTATTTGTGTGCATGGTGAAAGGCTGCAGAGTGAATGGTAGCCACTGTGCTGCTGATTTCCTCTTCCATGAGAACTGCAGAGCAACAATAGCGCCAGAGGCAGCATCAGTGGCAGATCTGCAGATGAAAGAATACAAATTTGATTATAGTATTTATTGTACTGTTAGTCGAGGTTTGGACAGTCACATTTACTTTGAGCAACATCCAGAGCCTGTTGGAGCCAGTGGGAGTGTTGCCATCACCTTCCCTTGGAGGCAGGATTTTCTCACTGCTTAAATTAGACACATCTTCACAGGAGCAAATGGGAGCAAACACAGGTTTTGAACTGAAGGAGCCAGTAAGCAGCTGCATGCATTTACTTTGTTACACAGGTAAAAGATGAGACAGCAAAACCCAGCTGCTGGGCTTTCAGCACATTTCTATAATACCCATATTGGAGTCAGAGCATACTCTTCTACTTTATTTATGACTGGCTGCCCGAATGTGTGCATCTGGAGCTCAGACACCCCATGCCCTTACTGTAAAGTAGTTAACTTGAAAAACTGCACATGCTGTCAGATCTTTGCAGCGGACATACCAGGCTCTGTGGTACTTTTCTGTGTGTATATGTTTGGGTTTTTTTGTTTTTTTTTGGTTTTTTTTTGTTTGTTTTTTTTTTTTGTGAAAAGGCTGTTAAACTTTATGCATAAACACTGCTTTCTGTCTCTGTTCCCTCCTCTTTTTGTCACAGACTGTGGACTGGCATTGAATATTCAGGAAAAGCTCTCCAGGGAGATTAGGGACATGGACAGATTATAAACAGGGCCTTAATGCATGGACATGAAAGAACAAATGTTCTAGTGGGAATACTAATGCAAATGCCCCGTTTGAGGGTCAAAATACATTAAACAGCTGGTTGCATGCTAAAGATGCTTTTAAAATCGATGCAGAAATGAACTTATAAAATGTTTATGTGTAGATACACTAGTGTTGTAGCGTAAGAGAGCAAACAGATGCCACTGACATCCCCTTTTAACATCTCCTGTATTGTCAAGTACTAAGAACCAGTGCCAGAGAGCAGAGCACTGGTCTGTTAATCCCTTTCTTTAGGGCTCGGAGTGCCAGATTGTGCTGAAGTTGACACCAGGTAGGAGCTATCAGTTTTCTTCCCAGAAAGGTGTGGGAGCTAAGCCCTGGCTTAGGATTTAGGAATTAGATTTCGATGAGAGTGAACTGCTGTGTTCATCAGTTGCTCAGGGGACACAGGTCTGCAAAGTAGCCTGTTGCTATTTTCAATAAATCTACATTAAAATAAATCTTGTGAAGCTATTTCGTAAAAAAGCATACTAGTACTTAAATTTGGGCTAGCTGCTCAGCAACTAAGCTGACATGGAGGAACAGAACCGGAGTCCCACTCTAAGAACTGGCAGCCTAGCTGGTCACCAGCTGAAATCAACTTATGTTATCTTAACACAGAGATTTCAGAGCTACAGTGTGTCTTTAATCACTGCACAGTTGGTATTTATCATTACATGATGTGCATATTAAAGAAAGGTTTTGACATATTCATAATAAATGGAATTTAAAAATATTTCAAGTTGCTCCTGTTTCCTCCAGCTGCTGAAATAAATATGTTGCTCCATCACTGCTGTACCCTTTTGGGACCATAACCCTGGCTCCACATCACTGCTGTGCCTTAATCTCTGAAATGGAAACAAGTACCATTTGCAGTATAGAGGAGCAAGAGCTTCCATACAACACATCATTAAGACCATATTTCATTACCTGCTCGCTTTGTCAGATACTTTGCCCATAATGCCACAACCCCACATTATAATAATCCCTAAAAAAAAGCTGCCACTGGGTTGAGATCCTTTGCTTTAGATGCTGCACATTTGTGGCTGCTGCAAACATTTGCCAGCTTCAAGCTCCACCTAATCCATGTTCCTTACACTCTGTTTTAGTTCAGGGCAAAAGGATGAGTCTTCAGCAAGGAGCTTCACCGCAGCATAACTTTCATTGCTTCCTGCCTTCCATATCATCCCCATATATCTTCCTTTTGATTCCTTGCTTTCTTCCAATTCAGACTTTTCAATGTCAGAACTCTCACCTGATCTGCTCCTCCTAACTGTGGTTTTAAACCATGCCTTGGAGACATCTTCTCCAAATTTGCCACTGAGAAAACAATCATCAGTTCCCTCTCTGCAGCTGTAGGGCATGGTTAGAGCAGCAGCTGCTGCTCACGAGATGTAATTTTGGATTATTTCAGAATTGAGATGGCCTCCCTAACCTTAGCCTTGCTCACAGGAATGCCTGTGGTATAACCACACTCAATGGTTTGTGGTTTGGATTTTGAAGGGAACAATTTTCTTTGAGTGTGCAACAGCTGTTGACACATGGCAAGACTGCAAGATGCGTGCATTCGTACGTGGCTGTTAAATCTAATCTGGCAGAAAGATGGGTCAGACTCCTCTCTGCAGGCTGGTACTTACTGGAAAGGATAGTTGTGAGTGCCTGGGATGGTTCCACTGCTGTTAGTGAGGGCCCCTTTTGTGCTCCTGCTCTCCTCAACCCCACGGACACCCCTTAAGCTGAATGTCGCAACCTCTCTTTACTTTTCTCATGCTGTTTTACACAGTTGTTCAGAGAAATGGAAATGCAAAGAGCAGGGAGTATTTTGCTTCATTGGTCAGACATTCTTTCCCGTAGAGGCAGGGTCAGGTGGCAGCAGTCTGCCCATCCTGCACACAGTCTGACCTTGCTGCTGACGCACTGCTCCCCAGAATCCCAGATATGTCTTGTATAAATAGGGATTTAAATGGGATGGGGGACAGGCATAAACACAAAAAGAGGGACAGGGGTAGTCGAACTAGACACCTTCCTGTCTAAAATTATTGCACATGTATCCAGCAGGTGGCACCGATGGCCCGAGCCTGTCCACATCTCCTTGGTCCAGGCACTTTTTACCAGCTGGATACTGCTTTCTTAGCTCAGGACAGGGTAAGCCATGGCCCAAACCTTCCCTCTAAGCCTGTGAAGAAATCTGTGCTTATTTTGTGTAGTTTTTGTGGTTTGCCCCTATAGTTAGCTGGTGAGGAGGTGTCTGATAGTCATAGATATGATAGCATCTTACCAAGGTAAATGAGGAACTGTATGAGGAACTGTTCCCTTTTTTTTCCCCTCTTTTTTTTTTTTTTTTTTTTTAAGAGGATGTCTTTCAGCAGGTGCTAGTGCAGATGTGCTAGTAAAAATTACTTTGTGATGTATTTGTGGGTGCTGATGGTTGAGTTATTTCACACACTGGGAAAGCAAAAAGCCACCTCGCATGCATTTCTCAGGAAATACCTACTAAATAGTGAAAGAAGAGACATCACTTTATCTTCTCCTTTGGAGGGAATTCTTGAAGGATTTTGGCCCTGAAACCTGAAGATGTCAGCAGTGGTGCCTGCAGGGGTGGCCTCGTGACAGCTTGGTACTGAGGAGCTCTCAGCTTCATGCCCCTGGGAGGTGAAACCATTTCACTGCAAAGGGAAGTGGGTAACATTTTCAAGTACATTTGAAGAGCCAGACAAGTTAGACTTTTGTGCAAGAGAGAGTCTAGCTTTTACATTTCATTTATTGAGACGGAAGATAGCTTTCTTAATTTATGCAATGGTTTTCCATCTTGAGAAACCACATAGATCTGTGCTGGTTTTTTTTGGGATCTTCTACTCTCTGTGTTGCTTGGTCTGTTCCCATTTTCCCTTCCTAGCATTATTGCTCTTGGTTACAAAAGCCCTCCTTTTTCCTCTTTTCTTCACCCCATTTCATCTCAGCAGGAGCCAAATACAGACTCCCACGCCTGCCACATTGCACCAGCTGCTGCCAGGGGCAGGAGAAGACAGGCAGCATCCCACGCAGCTGCTACCTGACTGAGGGAGTTGGCTGATGCTCCTCTGCCAACCTTCAGCCCCCAGCTGCTGCCCTCTACTCCCTCTTTGGCAGCCACTCCCTCATGAGCATTGGCAATTGGCAGGAAGCAGGAGATGCACTTGAGTGAAAGCAACAGGCTGTCTGCTGATTGTGTTGATCTTTTTTTTTTTTTCTTCTCTTTTTGGTAGAAAAAAAAACCAACAAGAAAACACATAAAGTAACTCTCAAAGCTCTCTTCTGTGTTGGTTCTTAGCTGCTCTTGATTTACATGCAGTGGTGCTGAAAAGTAGGCAGGAATAAACTCCTGATAGCAGGGCAGTGTGTTTGCAGTATGCCTGCAATTTAACAAAGTGCTAAAAGGACCCTTGCTCTGTATAGATGTGCACTGAGTGGCTAAAAGTAACTGGTTCTCAAAACAAGTAATCTTTTATATTTTAAAAAGGTTTTGCCACGAAGGAAAAAATATATGTTGAAAGTAAAGATTAGAGGAGAAATTGTTCAGGCTTGTGCAGCTGACTTAGTGCTGGAACAGTCTGCCTTTCCCACGTGCTTGTCTCCTGTTGATAACACTTGGTGTTATGCATAAGCAAGAAGGCAGAACATGCAATTGGACAAGAGAGCTGTCTATGGAGAGTTTTGACCTCACTGCAACCTCAGATATTGCTGTTCCCTCTTGTTTCTAGTCATATATCCTTTGTTCCTTTCATAATCTCTTTTCTAGACAATGGCAGAGGTTGGGCTGGGCCTCTCAAGTTTTTCTTTTTTAGGGCAGAAGGGGGTCCTGTTTTGGGTTTAAACCACTTCTGATAGATTCTTTATCACCGACTCCCTGCAAGGCAGACTGCAAGTGTTCTTCACTTCTGTAGCAAGTGTGCTGGAGAACTGCTGACGAGGAACAAAATGGGAGCTAGTGAGCAATCAGTTGGAGGCTGACTACTGAAAAAAAAGCCAGCTAATTAGAGCTGAGAGGAAGAGGCAACACTTTGTGCAGAAGCACCAGAAGGAAGGCCCCCCAAATCCCATACGCTGCCTCTAAATAACTGTGATTAACCCCACAGTATTCACTTAATTAAAATTGAATTAATATCTGTTGCCCTTGACAGTTGCTTTAGAGTCAAGAAAACATAGTGGCAGCTGTTTTTCTGTAGAAAGAAGTAACATTCAAGAACAACAGCAGCAGAGGCATAGGAGACTCCTCTCAGTTTCCTGAATGTACCTTTGCTATAACAGAACTAAAATTAGTCACTAAATTGCTGGCAAAAGAAGGGAGGATGTCAGACTGCAAGTCCCAACGTCCTGCACACTGACAGGCCATGTTACACTTCCAGGCACCACTCTACAAATGCTGCATGCACCCACTTGGGTTATTTGAAGGTGTGAGAAACAGTGAGAAAATGAATGGTGATGGTTTTTAATTGACCGCACCAACTGATAGCTGCTATACATCACTGTGCTTAGTTTTGATGCCTTAGTGCAGCGAGTTCAACAGAGGCACCCCTCCTGAACTTTGTGGGCCCCATCAAAGTAGTTATTGCTTTAAAATGGTGTGACCATACCAGCAGCTTGGCAAACTTCTTTTTTGCTCCAGGGACAGGTTTCCTAGCCACTCATGCTGCTCATGTAATTAGTGTTTGAGCTCTCTTCTGGAACAAATCAGTCGGTTTCTCCCAGGGGAAAGCCAAGTGTAGTGAGCTGTGTAGTTCACTCCAGGGTTTGCTCCAAACAGACTGAATAGATGTGGAAGGCACCAAACATGTTTCCATACAACCAGAATTGTGCTTCAACATAATCCCAGATTAGGCTGTACCATTATTTGTGTCCTGTCTCCATCCTTTTTCTAGAGCACACAACAATTTTATTCTGGCATGGTTTTAACCTGGCACTATTCTGCTGGCCTCCTGCTTATACCCATTATTATTCTACATACTTTGAACTGAAAAATACCACCAAGTCTGTGCACAGAAAATAGCAAGTGTTAGCTGCAGGGTTGGAAGAGGAGATCTGAGCTGAGCTCTTCACAGCACGGCTGCAGCCAGTTTGTTCAGTAGGGCCGAACATAATGATGTGGTCATGGATCCCCCAGCATATGGGCTGGTACAGCAGAACAGATCTGCTGAGAATGACCATGGTCCACTATTTCTCATTTAACAGGAACATACAGATTGAACGAGCAAGATTCATGGGGTGTTGAAACCAGATCTCCCAGATTCTGAGGAAGCAGCTTCTAATACAGGACTGTTAGTTAAAAACAAGTGGGGAGAGAAGATGGGACACCAGCACTATCAGCACCACCACCTCTGTGCTTCTCTGGGTTAGGCATGTTTTTGATATACCTGGTGGATCGAGCCTTGCTGGTAACCAAGTCACATGCTGTTTCTCAATCCTAGAAAGGCAGGCACCAAGCTGTTTAGTGCTATGAAGTCAGAAGGGCTTCTGAGCACTCCTAGAAACAGAACTGGAGGTTCCTGGTAAACATCAGCATTAGAAAAACTGTGTGTCACCATCAGAAGTCTCTGCAGCCCCAAGGTTCAGGGTGTAACTACAACTTTAGGATCATCACAGGTCTTGTCCTATGGGCACACAGGAACCAAGCCTACCAGACCGTGATTTACATCTCCTCTTGATCGTATGCCTCCAGTCATGGCCAACACTGAAAGATGATGGTGGATAGAATGAGTTCTCTACCCTGTGGGAAAAGAAGTGTCTCTGGTGCTCTGCAGAGGTGCTCACGCTCTACGCAGTCTGCCAGCAGCAAGTTCAGAAAGGTTGGTAATCAAAATGGATGACCATTGCTGTTGCAATGGTTCTGTCAGCTTCAGGTTGAGGCACCGGATATGGCAATGTTGAGTAATAGCAGCACTTAATCTCCTGCTGCTGCTACCTGTTACGAAACAAGCTTGATCTGTTTGTAGTTCTGGATAGATTTCAGTGGAATTGAAGAAGTCTGAGATAGATGCTAAGAATTACTGCAGTCTTCATCCCAAAATGAAATTCAAAATGAGCACAGTAGCTGTCCAGCAGTTATTGCAACTGTTACCCACGTTTGCATGCATCTAAACGATTTTTTTCTCTCTCTTTTCTGTGTAGTTAAAGACTTTTACTGAATGTTTAGAAATGTACTTCCACCACCTCTCCAAAAGCCCCCAAAACAAGGCAGCTCTCTGTTAAGTTTTGAATTTAATGTTAAGAACAACAAATACTGCTGTTAGTCATTTGTACCAACCTGCAATTAAAACACTCAGCATTTGTTCTCATCTCTTTCCGAAATTACATTTTCCACTTCCTAGGCCCTGGCCTCAGGCTGTGGATTTTTGAAGCAATCATGCCTTGATAATTAATGTTCAAAGATGAATGTTTCAACTTTCAACACAGTGCGTCGCTAAGTAAACATCCAGCAATCCCTTGTAGCAAAAAAGGAGTATGGAAATGTGTATGGCTTTTACTGGAAGCTGTAGACTTTGCAGACATTATCCTCAGAGCTGCCAGCTGCAATATGTTTGATTACTGCTCCCCCTATGCTTGTGGATGTGATTAATGCCACACTTAAAAAAAAAAAAAAAAAAAAAAAAAAAAGCAGAAGAAAATAAATACCACATTCAGTCTGTCAGTTCTTTGTGCCACTGACTCATCACCCTAGGGGCTTGCTGGGAAGTATGAGCTCATACGAAGAGGGAGGAGTCAAGAAAGGATCAGTAGGCAGTAATGTGATCGGTGCTGCTTTGGATTTTTACAAAAGAACAAGGGGACAAGGGAGGAGAGGGAGAATAAGAAGGTTGGGCCTGTGTGCTCAGTATGCTCAGAAATTCGTTTTCTATTTCATGTCATTTTGTTTTTCCCAAATCCACCTTTTCAACTTCCAGCCTCTTACTAATCCAGTTGGTATAACCTGTGATAGCAACCCTTCATTCAGTAAGGCTTTTAGATGTGACACATACTCCTCAGTGGCATTACTAAAGCAGTCCTTGTGGAATTTTTAGCACTTTAGAAATTAAGTAACTTTACGTCTTTTTACAACATAAATCTGTTTCAGCTGAAAACAAATAGGAAAACTTGCAATTTTGGCATTTAAAAAAAGGGAACGGGTGGCCTGGATTGACAGTGCCTACTTACTTCAGGCATCTGAGTTGGGCATTGTGATCCTGATTTAGATCTTTTGGTAGACACACCTCATGCCTAACATTTCCCAATCAGTTGGCATGAGGCAGCTGCCTATTCGTCTAAGATTCCCATCGAAGTACTCACATGAACCCACAGGTGGTTTCAGTAAAAAAGGACAAGGCTGGGGGGGGAATATCACTGTGTGACCATGGGATCAGGACATGCCAGGGACCTCTTATTGCATCAACTAGTTCTGAATATGCTCCCTTCCAATCTGATCTCCACCTGTTCTCCTGTGACTGTTTTATGTACACACTGAAGCCTTTCCTGGTCCAGCAGAAGTCAGTGATTAAATTCTGTACAATTTCTTGAAACAAATCAATTGGAACAGCAGCTGAATACTTTGGGCTGATTTGCCTCCCGCCCCCCCCTCTCATTTTTTTTTTCCTTCTTTTCCTTTTTTTCTCTACATCCCAGGAAAGAGAAGGAAGTTCCCAACCCAACGCTCTACTGGCAGTTCAGCAAACCAAGTTCAGAGCTGGTGCTCAGGGCTTTAGTATTCTTTGATGTTCTTTTTGGACAAAATAAATGAAAACCCAAATTGCTCCTGGAAGAGCTCCACATGTCTGATTCTGCAATTAAGGGTGAAAATGGAACCTCCCATTCTGCAGTGAAGTTTGGGCTCTAAGATTAGTAAGAGAAACATTCAGCACTAGTCATACTCCTTTGGGTAACAAACATGTTTCTGCCTGCACTCTCTTCTAAGTATTCATTATGAGTGTGCGTTAGTGACTTCCTAAACAGAAATCCCAGATGAATAATAAATGAAATATTGCCCTCCGCTTTAATAATTTCCTATTCTTTTAGCATTCCTTATATACCATCAACTGGATATCCCAGGATTGGCTATTTTATTATCCATTGCTTTAGCTATCTTCTCTGTTCAGTGACCCTAGAGAGAGTTTATAGATTAGAAATTATGAATTAGGCTTTACTGTTGTAGTGCAGTGCTTATTAATCTTTTTTTTTCTTTTTTTTTTTAATTTATGACTCCCCCTCCCCTTCACTTAGAAGTCTTCCAGGAAAGTTGTAGGCCTATTTGTGCCAAATTTAAGCCTGCACAAAATAGCTTGTTTTTTTCATCTGTTTTTCACAGATCCCTTAACAAACAGAAACCCAGGGAACACTTCTGCGGGATGCAGGGTGCTTCAGTTACCCTTTTTGTTAAACATGACACAGATTGTTTAGCATTTTGCTGAGCCGAATCGTTATTGAGTCCCCTGGCATGGAAAATGCTTCAGGACTAAAAGCAATGCTTAATCCTAAGCAGATCATGCTAATAGAGTGTAATAGAGACTCCACTGCAGTTAATGAAAAGATTTTGTTTGACCTCAGTGGGCTCTCAGATAGGCCAAGAACATATGCTTGCCATTGGTAGTAGCACTTATTTGAGTTTCTCTTCCTAGGCTGTGAAGTAGTTTTCCTTCTCTTCTTTATACAGAAAGACTGGAACTACTGAAGGAAATCGTGTGGAACCACTGTGTTTAGAATAGTGGAGCCACTTTTCAGTAGATGATATCTCCCAACTCTACATTCAGCCATTTAGCTTTAGACCAAATAAGCATCCTCAACAAGCTTCTCAGCTGATTCACCGTAACAGCCCACATCAGTCGATTGCTCACACTGCCCTGCTGGAACGAGGGCCTGTAAGAGAACCCGCATAAACAAACAGAAACAGCCAGCTCACATGCTGTCTGAACTTGTATGTTAAGGCCTTCCAAGCATATACACCTAAGGTTGGAAGCGTCTATATATGGGTATTTTTTTTGTAGGCTGCATTTGCAGATTATTCCAAATCTTATCGCCAAACTTAATGTACTTCATTCTTACATTGCCTGTAAACTGGAATCATGCAGACTCCCAGCAGCTTCAGTTGGCTCTGGTACATACTCTCCAGAGGACATTTAGGACAAATGCCTGTTGACTTACAAGGCCATTTCATAAGGTCTGAACTTGTGAAGAAGAAAGCAAAGAGACAGAACAATTTGGCCACGGGCACACTTGCCTAAAGACTGGGTATGAGGGCATAATTTAGGCATCTGCCTTTATACTTGCTCCAGAGTATGTTGAATTTACTGTCCTTGTTTTGCTTTTTCTTTTATTCTTTTTCCTCCTTACGTCTTTACTTATTAGAATTAAAATGGCTAATGTAATTTATGCTCCAAATTCCTTTTCTTGTTCTGAAACCAGCAACAAAGGCTGTAGGTTTTTCTAAAGGACTTTTCTCCAAAGGTGCCTCGCAGTTTTCTCTCTAGGAGCATGGGATGGGGCACAAAAACTCTCCAGTAGTGACCTTTTTGCTGTGTAACCTTTCCTTAAAATGTCAGCAACTGTGCTTCCATGGAAAGGAACAACAAATATTGAAAGAGAAACGTGAAGGACATTATGAAAGACTAAGGCAAGAAAAAGGATCTGCTCAGACGTGTTTCTCAGGGAAGGTGATGTAATATGCACTGTGGAAAATACAAGTAGTTGACATAACTCACTGTTTTTCTAAGCAGCTGTGACTTCCAGCAGGCGAGGAGAAACAAAACATACAGCTGGGAATACAGCTGATCAGATTTTTTTTCTGTCCAAAAGAAATACAGTAGACATAAAACTTGTTTTCAAAAGATGTCATTGAAGCTCAATGCAATAGTGTCCTGTTAATAAAGACTAATGTCCAATGGATGGAAGTCCCACTTCTGTTGGAGCAATCTGTGGTGACAGTGTAACATTAAATTGTGCATACAGGGATTACTCAAGAAGGTGCTGTTGAGATGCCATAGAATACAGCTCTGTTAAAAGCTCACAGTTAAATTCAACTAAACTGATTATCTGCTTAAGGCTGGTTTCTTAAATAAATGAGACTTGAAAGTCTGTTCTTGGTGTGTACGTGTACATATATATCATTTGGGAGCTTTCTTTCTTATTATAACCAGATCTGACAGAGAGGCACAGAGTCGTCAAGTGATTGAAGGAATTAAGAATTTTATGAGAGCAGGTGGCTGGATAATGAAGATAGTCTTGATCTGCTCCATAAAGGAGAGCCTTCAGGGAAACGTGCTCTCAGTTGGCTCTAAGGAATCTGAGGAGCCCAAATCTGGAAGACTCCTAGCTTTCTTGTTCCATTTCTCACAGAACTTACTAGTTTAAAGATCTTGACTACAGCATGAAATGTTTTATCTTTAAAAATGGTAGCTCTACTGTGTTCCTCCTGCTACATGTACAGAGCAAACATCCTGCATGCATTGGAGACTGGTAAATGTGAAGTGTCACTAGAAGAATTAATGTATCTTTCAGGCTACTTGAAAAAAATTGGATGAACTGCCAAACAAGAGGTCATGGTACATGAGCTAAAATAGATTGTTCTTTGTTCCCACAGAAGAAGAGTTACACAGGAGAAGTGTCTATCATGAACACTATGATTGTAGAACTTAAATCCTTGGTGTATTACCTGCTTTTCACAAGTACTGCTATCACTGTTCAGACAACCTATAGAATAGTTGTGGTATCATGCCCGTGTGATAACTTTCATACTTTTTTGTGAATGAGGCTGGATAAAGCTGCAGGAGATGCGTCATGGGTTTGAGGAGACTAATTTCATCTCAAAACACCTTGTTGTACGGTAAATTGATTATAAGGAAAACACAGGCAGTTGGTCTGACAGTACTAGATCTCGCCTTAAGGTAAGAAGGCAAATGGATGCTAGATCCTTAGGAACTGACTAAATATTCTTCCTGTTCCTTTATTAAATACCCAGTCACTTGCATTTTCCCTTTTCTTCTAGGTGGGGTCTGAGTAAGAATCACCATGATAGGTTTTTAGCTGGATTGGGGCTGTAGGAATGGCACCAAAAAGTAGTTGTTACGCAGAGCGTTGCACAGGTCAGAAAACACTCTGCTTCCTCAGTTGCCTGAAAATTTAGCTTTAAGGCATTGAGCTTCTATCTGAGTATGGCAAGTTAGGCCTCAGATATCTGCATCCAAAGCACAACCGAGCTTAAAATAATTAGTTATGGCCTATCATACAATTATTTTAGATAAAACCAGGGGAAAAATCTGTAGAGCACAATGCTGAACAGCCAACACTTATACTGCCAGACCTCTCTCTGTTGCACTAAAAGTACAGTAAATGAGGTCTTCTTAGAGCACTCCAACATTGCACTGATGTTGGGTTGTATTTCAAGAACTCCCTTCGTTCCAGCAGTGCTGAGTCCAGAAAACCACCAGTGGATCACTAGAAAAACCCTGCCCACAACCCAAAACTGCCTTGCTTTTTGGAGATGACAAAAAGTTTCTTTTAGCAACTTCAATTTACTTCCTAAGCTAGAAAGTACGGAAACATCTATGTTGATCAGTTATTGCAATGAACAGTGAGTCTCTTGTTTTGACAAGGAAAGAAAAGGATCAGAAAGAGATACTAGATATCAAAGTGAAAATTCTCAGTCCCTGGAGATGTGGGAATGTTTCAAAAACTTCATCTGTAGTTTTCCTTGGAATTTACTAGACTTCCTGTAAGAGAAAGCTTCCCCCAACTAAAATCCTGGTGGCTGTAGTCTTAGGGGAGGAGGGGCAGTGAAAGTGACTGTTCCATTTTGCAGGGAGATGAAAATCAGCTGGTTGTTCCAGTTGGCCTTTAGGCCAAGAGTTGGTAAAACTTTTTTCCTTTGCTGTTCCCACCAAATCCTTTCTGGTGTCACACTTACATCCATAGCCCTTTCCCACTCCTGTATAATCTACTCCTTCTTTTTATGGAACTCCATTTGTGGCTTGAAAAGCCCGTAACAGAAACAAAGCTGTTTAAAATCTCGCATGATTTTCTAATGTTTCAACTTCTTTTAAATTCTGAGTACAGAGTGCTAAAAATCTGACAATAGTTGCTGCTCTGATCTGAATTTCTTCCCCTCCTTGTTGGTAAGCAGGTGATATTTTCAGGTTCAAACTTTGTAACAGAAAGCACATTAACCATCGCAGCTGAGAAAAAGTGTAAACTGTGGGAATGCTGTGTTACGAGCTGCAAACAACCCAACTCTTCATATTCAAAAACAACATTGTTTTTTGTTTGTTTTGTTTTGTTTAGGGCAGGATGAGTCCATCAAAAAGCTACATGAGAGCTATTCTCTGGGTGATGGAATGTATGCCTGCCTAGTTTGCTTCCTATTAGGTTATTAACACTCACTGCATCTGTAACTGCTGGTTGTTGAAGGAAGGGCTTAGCTTTCTACCAGAACCCTGGGACTAATTAAAACATTGCTATTAATGTTTAATGAGCAAGTTGTTACTTTCACCAGTAAACTGCCTCAGACTCTCAGTCCTGTAAATCACGAATTGCACATAACTGAATTGTAGTTAACAAGCTGATTTGAGGAAGAAAGGCAGTCTGGAGCACAGCTTGCTGCAGATGTTAGAAATGATTGGTTGTTTTCTTCTTGCTTTCCCCACTAGGACTGGGTATTATATATGGCAAATAGTATTCATCTCTCAACAAGGTACCCAGACCTTGCAATGCCAGTTCTTTCTTTCAGCAAGACCTTTGCATCATAAAAAGACCCAGACAAAACATCCCCAGGGGAAAATCCTATGCTTATAGGAACTTCCAAGCCAGAATATAGCACCAATTGCTTGCCTAGCTGCTGGGTGGAGGAGAATGTCTTTTAGAAAGGAGTGCCCAACTCAAATGAAGAATAAATAAGACACTCGAGAATGTATCACAATGTAGAGAACACAAAGAGATGTTTTTTTTTCTCCTTTTCTGTGCCAGCCTAGGGCAGAGGAATGGATCTGGTAAGTTTTAGCTCTGTATAACTATCAGCCAATTTTGCTCTCTTATTGTTTGTGTATCCACAGAATAAGCAGTCCCATCCTATCTTCTCAGATAGCTATACCCCATTTGAAATGATTGGATGTATACTGGAGAAATGGAGTGAGGATCCTTGTTACTAATGTTACAAGTGTTAAAAAATTGCATCAGGCTGTTTCACAAAGTCAGCAAAGTCATTGTGCTGTGTAAAACTCAAGAAAAGAGTGCATCTTGCTATCTCATTCAATTCCATACAAATACAGCAGTACATTTAAGAGCAATGCAAAACCAGAGCAGAATGGTAAACCTGTGCCCTAAATTTGGTGTAGATTTTTTGAGCTAAATTTCCGTCTAAGTACCCTGAATACTGCAGCATTAAATCATCTTTCCTGTGATATAAGGTTTGTATTTTTTATTCTGTTTTGTTCTGTTTTCCCAGAAATAATTTTTTATATATATATATATATAAACATATATATAAAGTATAACAGACCACATAAACATATAAACAGACCACATGAATCACATGGTTGGCTTCTGAGAATAAAACTTAGATGGCCATATATTTTATATATATTAAAAAAAAACAACAATCCACAAGCTTCAGTTTTGAAACTAAATTTTTAGGTCTACCAGCATTTTTCTTCTTTACCATTTTTCTGCATAGTAGAAAACACGTGGCCTTAAGAGGTTGACATTAAAAACAAATTACCTGGGAAAATAATTTATTCCCTTATGAAAATTGCCTGTCCTATATTTGTGAAATGAGTTAGTCACATAACACACCTTTCACAACCTCAAAAGGCTTGGATTATGAGCTATACTTTCCCATGTATAACAGGAGCTCCTCTGGATGTTCTTCTCAAGGGAAGACTATCCACTGTTCTTTGTACATGCACCACTATCACTCCACAGTTTCTGATTATGTTTTATTTGGATGTAATCATAAATCACTTGCAAACCAGTCCAAGGCATAAAACTAACCATACCAGTTCATATTTCTGAAGTGAGCTATTCTATTTGCATTACTCTCCAGATTAAAGCATTTCTTGTGATATGGAAAGATTCCAGGTATGTGGTGTTCAACAGGGAAAGGTGACAGAATGGCATTTTAGGACATGTGTGTGGGGAAGGGAGGAAAACCAGCAGGGAAAGAAACATCCATTTGATTTTGACTCACTCCATAGAAGTAAGTCAACTGAACAATAGCTGCAAAATTCATTCTTGCTTTTAGCATTCTACTTTCTGGGACTGTTCAGCCTGGAGGGAAGAAGGCTCAGGAGAAAAATTAGAATCCTAGAATGGTTTGAAGGAACCTTTAAGATCATCTGGGTCCAACTCCCCTGCAGGGTCACTTCCCTCTAGACCAGGGTGCTCAGAGCCCCATCCAGCCTGGCCTTGAATGCTTCCAGGGAGGGGGAATCCCCAACCTCACTGGGTAATCTATCAATCTATATACGTAACTGAAGGGAGGGTGTGAAAAAGATGGAGCCAGGCTGTTTTCAGTGGTGCCAAGTGCCGAGACAAGAGTTGGTGGTCACAAACCAGAATACAGGAGGTTCCCTCTGAACACCAGGCAGCACTTCTGTGCAGTGTGGGTGATGAACTCCTCCTTCCTGGACATGGGCCCGGGCACCCAGCTGTGGATGTCTCTGCTGGAACAGGGGTTGGAGCAGATGGACCCAGAGATCCCTGCCAATCTCAGCCATTCTTGGATTCTGCTTTGAGCTCTGTCTGTCATGAGAATGTGAGACACCTTCTCCCCTCAACTAGGAACAGAAAACTCTGAAAACTAGCTTGTCTCTGATATGCTAAGAAATAGATAATGTGGACTTGGTGTAGTGGTGGGCAATAGCACAAGTGGGCAGTTTCTTTTTCTTCCTTAAGTGCATTTAGCAAAAGGATAGGATAGAGGATGTTAAAGCTTTCAGAAGCATGAAGTCTGTAATGCTAAGTAGAGGTCGAGCAAAGGTTTCTAACCATGCCTGGCACCTTAGGGCAATAATGATAAACAAGAAACAAAGGTGTAATTGCAGCTTTAATGTGAAGTGGCAAGTTTCTCTCCATCATATTGAAAATACAATGTTCTGACAGGTTACATGTTTTCATACTCTGCAGTAGACAGTACTATGATGAAATAATAATGCCTTCACTTTTTTATGGTGCAGTTGAAAAAAACTAAGAAGGAGGTCATTGCACATCATGCTCTGTTCTGCCTCCACTTAGAATAATACGAAGTGCTTGCAGCTTGAACACTCCCAGCTGGGTCTGGGTTTTGCTGACAGAGACCCCAGAGAAGCACTGTTGGGGTTAACATATTACTCTGCCCAAGAATATGCAAGTGTATTGCAGGAAGGCGCTATGCAAATAATGTTCACAGAATTTATAATTTCCTGTTGGAACAGCATAGAAAATAATATCATTGATTTAAATCAGAGAACACAAATGTTTTCCTGCCCACAAAGCTGCCAAATGCTTGCAGTTATTGATTTTTTTTCTTCCCTGCTGCTAACCAAACGCTCTGGTCCTGTCACGGGCATCATCAGTTTCTTGACTAAGTAAACATAATCCAGTAAGCTGAACATTTTAAGAATAATGGAAAATTATAATGGCTATAGAAACAAATCGTTTAGATTCTGAAATAAGAATAAAAACAAAAATAAAAAGGAAAAGAAAAACAATTTCTGAAATCAATTATCTTTTATGTAAATTCAAGTTTCCGGAATTTCAGTTTGCATCCAAAAGAGAGAGAAAGGAGCAAACTGAAAAAAACAAACAAATAAAACAAAACAAAACAAAACAAAGAACCAAAACAACACTTTCCTTAAGGAGCCAGAAAGGGGAGAGTGCAGGGAAGTATCTGAAAATTTGAAACCCCGATTTAAAAATATAAATAAATTACAAAATAGAGATGGAAATAGTACAAAGATGTAGCAGCAGAATGGTAAAGGCATATGTTTGCTTACTTATTTATCTATTTACTTGGTAGTAGCAGGAGGTCTGTGCTGTTGTCTGAATATTTTTTTTCAAGCCTGAGCTGAACACAGCTGATGCTTGGCTTTGAAACAAGTCACTTTGAAGATGACGTGTCGGGTATTAATAAATGTGGAACAATACTTGCTGTCAAGTTGGTTTCAAGGCAGAAGTTCACCAGAGAGGGTCTGACAATGTCAAAAAGCATTAGATCAGAGCCAGCAAATGCTTTATATATGCTACAGCTGAACCCAAAAGATGAATTAATGTGATTTTAAGGCATCTGTCTGCTCTGCAGAGCATGTGCTTGTTGGAAGAAGCAAGGAAACAAGTTACTTTTCTCTTCTTCAACCATCTGCCTAAGCACAGAAGGCAAGGGGCAAGACAAGACAGAACAAATTGCTATGTGGTGTAAATGCAGAGACGCCTTGCAGGCAAAATAATCTTGAAAAGGAGGAGAGCATGCTGGCGAGCTATCAGGGATGAAAGTAGTCATCCCAGGGCAGGCGTCAGGGCCCCATCAGGGACATCTCCCAGGTTGGGACACCAAGAGCAGGCTTTCAGTGCAGACACTTGCTGGCTTCCCTTCACAAAGGTCCTTACCATCCTTGACTGGAAAGCTTTGTGAAGCAGCAGTTAGAGAAGAGCCAGTCAGAAGAGCCACCAGAAGGAAGTAAACAGGCAGATTACAAAGCGGTGAAGAAGAAAGGTATCGGCCTTCCATGGTGACTTGGGAGAAGGTGTGACCCATTTCCTCCACCCCCTTACTCTCATGCCTGTTGACTGAAGAGTACTATTAAAGCAGGTAGTCACAGATTATTAATGACCTGTTAACAGCTTTTTAAATTTTACAATAAATGCCAGCCGTGGCTGCTATAATTATTCTGCTAGTCCTACAACACACCCTGCGCTAGGCTTCAAAATGCTTTTTTTTTCTGGAGCACGTTGTCATGCTTCATCACATGTGTGTATTGCAGCTGGGGAATTTCATGCCTAAGTAACATTACATCTTAGGCCGTCAGAGCATTTTGCAGTCATTAAATGTCACTCTCTTCCAGTAAAGTAGGAAGCAGGAAGTATGAAGCCACTTATTTTTGCAAGTGTGAATTGAGACACCTGAAGCTTATGGTGTTTGCCACAGTGACACAATGAGTCAGTTCCTGAGCAGCTTATGCAACCTAGGAGTGCTGTCTTCTGCTTTGTCTGCGCTGGTGTTGTATGAACTGCAAAATGCAGTAGTAAATACAGTCAGAGTCGCACCAAGTTGAGGCTTCCTCTGTCTAGGCAGAGATCTCTGGGAGTAACATATACAAGTGATGGCATCTCTTTATCTTTCCTCCTGATTTCCACAAAAGGAGAGCTGAGTAGCATGCAATGAGAACAGAAAACAAGAACAAACGGAAGCAATATTGTGTTGTGGTCAAAGACAAAGTCTTTCCTGTACAGCCTTCAATTTAGGAAGTCTGTGGGCATGGATTCCTGCCAGCTAGCTGATCCTGTTTTCCAATGGGTCACAGCACATCTAGGAGTTTAATGTATGCTGTATTTGTCAGATTTCAAAAATTAAAAAATAAAAAGTGTTTGAGCAATAGCAGTAAGTTTATCAGGAAATAATGAACATTATCAGCAACCCTCTCTGAAAAGTACCACTGAGGGTGTGTCAGAGAGCAGCCTAATTTTCAAAGAGGAACCCAGCACTTGCAGGAAACAGTGGTCCTGTAAAGGTACCAGCTGTTGAGCATGGACAAGGCACTCTGTGTTGTGAAAAATCTCATCCATCAACAGTACGTAGTGGGGTAGTTTGTGCTTCTGTCCAACTCCCACACTGTGACACCTGCTCCATGTTGTAGCTCAGTAGGAACAGCTTGTCTCCATACACCTTAAGGTACTTTGGCGACAGGAAACAGTTCTGTGTGGAGTTTTGTTGGACCTGTTCAGCCTGGGGTATTTCAGTCTAAGAGAGAGGATGGTGCAGGCATCAGATAGACTGACAGAGGCTTCCTGTGAAGCCATTTCATGTTTTATTGCCACATTTCTGCAAAAACTAAAAAGTCTTGCCTTTCCTAACAGGAGCTATAAGAGGACTGCCAATTTAACAAATAAAATAAAGATGTCATTTAAACCATTAAATAAAAGTGACATTTTTCCCTCAAACGTTGTCCCACGTGTTCAGAGGAGGAAAATATGGATTTCAGTCAGCTGTTATCTCAGGTTCCTCTTGCCTGGACTCACTGGAAGAGAAGCTGATTCACACTCAACTGATTTGTGAGCATCCAGCATGCCACGTGTGGATGGATTAATCAGAAACTCTTCTTTGATCACGTTAGAGATCTCACCGTAGATGCAGTATGTACAAAGTGCCAGGCTCCACTGCTTTCTTTGTCACTTTGCTCTCTCCATCTTTATTCCACACAGCTCTGTGCACAAGTTAACTGAATTGACACCTTCAAGTACATTAAGAGATTCTTTATGCTCTTTTTTTTTTTAAACGGTTTCCATCATAACTTTTATTTTCTTCATCTCAGAACACAGTGTTTTTAGGTCAGAATCCCTGTTGGTCTTTTGCTGTTTCTGCTGTTCAACACTTATTAAAATGTCCTGAGTATTTGAGGCTATTTTTTCCCAGATAACTTTTCTAATGGGTTTGGCTGATACTGAACTAGTTCTACTCATAAAGGTAAGGACCAACTTCTGGAAACAGTCTAGTTGATGTTTGGAAACAATTCGTTTTTTTTTTCTCAAAGCTTTAGGCTTTAAACATTGATCTGACATATTTCAAAGGGACTTTCAGAAGAAGAGTAGGGCCCTTCTGGTAGAGTGTAAAGATGAGTGCTTGAAATAAACATACAACTTCTGAGAACCTAGGGGGATATAGGGTAGCATTTTATTTATTTTTTGTTCTCAGTAGGAAATATAAATAAAAGCAAACTCTTTGTGATGTGCCAAAAATATGTATTGCTATAATACCGTGTAATAAAAGACATTGCATCAGCAGTATGTCTGGCCTTAAGAATGAAGCGGTTGTTCAGATTCCTTATTCACTCTATTGACTGCTTTCACTTTCTGTGTTAATTTTTAAAGGCTTTGTAAATCAGGCTTCATGCTGGTCACAGCAGAGCTTGTTCACATCGTTTACCCCCTCCTTTCAGGAAGCAGGCACATTTCACTGGAGCAGACACCGTATGATTTACACCATGTTCCTGAGTGAAACATTTTTTTCCTCTGACAGCCTCCCTTGGCATCCAGTTCCTTTAGGTCACTATTTACTGCATGCATGTGGATCGTATTGTTGAAGTTAGTAAGACTGCAGGTAACATAAGTCTTGTAAGGATGGCAGTTAGGGACTGCACATATCCAGTGACTAACTTCTAATGGAGCCGCGTGCGGTCCCTAGCCCAGTGACCTCTGGAGTACTTCTAGGGACTTCTGTGACAATTTTATTTTCTTTTTACAAGGTAAAGTGTGACCTTTTTGCCAGGAAAGTTATTGCAAGCTCCTTGTATTTGAATGCTTTTTCCTGTCTCAGGATTTAGTAAGCTTAGTTACAACTAGATAGGCTTTGGGAACTTGTCTGTCTTTGTCGTAATTAATGTACTGGGTGCAGAAAAATGGCTGTAGACTGGCATGAAAGTTAAGTAGCTGCCACTGCATGCAAGGCATTGCAAGCTCTTTGATCTTGCCATGAGAAATGCTACTCTCCACTGATCAGCTTGCAGGTTCAGTGAACCTATTCTAGGAAATTAGGTACAGAAAACATACGTCACAATATGAAAAGCTCTCTGGCCTGAAAGTCCACTTCTGCTAAGCTTGTGCTAAGCATGCTGTTATTCCTGATACAGTCAATGGGATATATTTGCTGTTTCTTTGTGAGATTATTTTGTTTTATTGTGGCTATTTGGAAGCCAGGCTGTGACGCAGGCTGTGGGGATGTGCTGGTGCAGAGTGGAGCAGTTCTTTTGAACCTTGGATTGCTGCTCCGGTGACCTCACTCCCTGTGGCAGGGAAGCCAAGAAGCTGTCCTATAGTTTTTCCAGGTAAGGCACTCACTGTTGAAAGGGTAAACACCACTGATTTTCTTTTCCTGAACTTTGGGTGCAAGTTTTTCATTTACCCTACTTACGAGTTCTTACTCTGAAATCCGTGACAATTCACCTTGAAAATACAAAAGGTGAACATTCCTCCCCCCCATGATATCCAATTACAGAAACGTACAATTAGGGATGCTAATGACAGATTATTAGGCATTAACCTATAATGCCATGCTCTAAAAAAAAAAAGAGAAAAAAAAAAAAGGGTCACACTGTAGGATAATTATCTTGCTTTTCCAATAACATGCCCTAGTCATACCTCCGTGATATCTCTTGACTTTCAATGCAAAGCATAAGCAGCTGCAGTTGTCAGTCAGGATGGTCTAGTATGGGTCGTTTGAAATCACTAGCACATATGCCTACCCTTTGAAAGCTCTGAAGATACCAGGCTGTAGGGTCATTGCAACTTGGCAGGAAAACAAAAAGGTTCCAGGCATCTGCCTTCATTATTCACAGACAGGAAGACAGAAACATTTTACAGAGGGATAAACTGAAGGATGGCAAGAGAAGGCTCCGTGAACACTGGGAACAATGGTCCTGCTGTTTCTGCCTGAACAGCACTGAAGTAGTGCAATAGTCTGAAGAGGAAAAGGACAGGTGGAGGAGTGAAGGAAGGTAGACATAAAGAAATGCAGTACAGGTGACTGTGTAGCTTGAGAGCACATGGGGAAGTGGTCTGTGACAGAATATGTACAAAGATATATAAAGATACAAAACTGTGCGAATGAGAGCACCCAGGAGGAAAAAGGAAATGAAAATAAGCATCTACAGGCACCACCTTAGACTTTGTAATAACTGAACAGAGCCACCTGCATTGTAGTATGCGGCCCCAGGAGATGTGATACAGCTGAAAAATTAAGGTGTTCTTAGTTTTTTTAGTCACTCTGTTGACCACTTTTACTTTCCTTTTTAATTTGATAGCAGCAAAGGCAGAAATAAACTTGCCACAGACTTGTGGTTTGCCAGTAATCTTTCTCATACATGCAGTTGTCCTTACAAAGCATTTTAACCAGGGTAAGTTACACATTTCAAAGAGCCATCCCCACGAAGACCCCTCAAGGCAACATTTCAAAGCTGCCTGAAGAATAGTTTATTTCTTAAATATTATTATATCACTTTTCAGTGCAGCTGGAGAAAAACAACAGAGAAAAAAAAGCATTGCAGCTACTTTCAGTTTGACTCTGAAATAAGCAGAGTTCCTTTCTACAAGTTCCTGAGCTTTTGGTGAAGGCAGATACTCCGTGGAAAGTTCTCAGTATTTCTGAACATGCTGGTAGGAGGCACAACTTGTGCTGTCATTTTTCAGAGATGTGATAAACAGTAGGTTGAGACTATTTTCTTGAAAAAGGAGACAATAACATGCTGAAATGACAGTCTTGTTAAAATACTTCTACTTTATTGTCCTGTCTTTGGTAACGTTACCACGATGAAGGTATTTGCTAGACAGTGTCAAGAATCTGTCTCTAAAATTATGTCCTGGTGGTTATTAATACAGAAATTGGCTCAAATTCAGATGCCTTATGTATCTTAGGAGATCAGTGGAGGGGTTGTATCTATCCACCTGAGCAAATCCCAAAGAGCAAGAATGCTCAGTACAAGTGCATGCTTGTGTGTGGTTTATCAGACATTTCCCTCAACTGCCAGGGTGGTTTTCTCAAGAGCTGAAGTTGGAGTCAACTCAAATCCTATCAGCCTGAGCTGCAGAAGGACTTCTGGGAGATCCCAAGGCAACAGATCCTTGAGTTTAGATGCTGAGGTCTATGTTCAAATTGCACGATAAGTTTTACTTTAATTTATTTGTAGTCTTTTGCAGCACAAATTTAACGTGTCAAGATGATAACTCAGGACTGCAGTGGTTTACAGTGGTTTCAAGGCTCCCGGGTGCCTGTGTTAGTGGCTATTGGTATATTGTCTTAGCCAGGTAAGTAATCAGTGGCCAAAATTGAGGTAACCAGCAGCGATCACACCTAGTATGCATAGATCAAGTAGCTTCTCTCTGAATTCACAGCAATATTACTGTTTACTGTTCAGACTGTGATAGCAACTGGAACCCAGACATGCTGGTGGAAGTTGGTGCGGCCAGGAGGAGGAGGAGGTGCCTTCCCCAGAGAACCTGTGTCCCAGCCTTCTTGCTTCAGCCAGAAACAAATAAAAAGAACAGCTATAGCTTTGTGAGAAAGCGTTTAGTTTCACTGACCCCCTGCCTTTGGTGGAGGTGCCTGAGATCAACCTCTAACATGAGTGGAAATCGAATGACCTGCATGAATTGCAGAAACCAGAACAGAAGATTTGCTGAAAATAGGGAGAATCTCTTAAGTCCAGTCTATATTTAGAAGATCCTCTATGGAGAAAACAAAAGTCTAATTAAAAACAGACCTGATTGTTGCAATAACCCACCATTTCACATGTGAGCCTGGAAGTCTTCCACCTCTCTGTGTTTGCTTTATCTCACTGTTAACTCTCTGAGTCCTTCTTACCTTCAATGTCAGGCCTGAAGACTACCTACTCCACCAGATTTTACCATTTTCAAGGCACTAGATGAACACTGCCCTTATTAGGAAGTTCTACTCTTTAATACTTATTTTTAGACAACAGTACTTATGATTTAATACCTCTTTTGGTAACTGTGAGCTTGGTGTTTTTGTGTACACTAATCTCCACTTAATCTTTCTTACTGCTGTGAATAGCAAGAGGGAAGATATCTTTATGCAGAACACTATAACTTGGAAATTGTACTTTTTTTAATGAGCAGGTGAGAAGAAATCTGCTTTTCCACAAGTTGACTTACATACTTTTTAGTGGTATAACAGGTTCTGAGGAGAGATCTCTGTCACAGATAGCAATTTGAGCTTCCCTCATGATGAGGCAACTGCATATTGTATTCATTTATAAGATTCTCTAACTGCACTGTCGTACAATTACTCTCATTGTGCTGAATGAACTCTAGATTTTTTCCTCCCCTTTAATACCCTAAGTGCTTTGCAAGCTCTAAATAATTTTTAGAAAGTCTCAGAACAAGAGGCATGGATCTCAGCATGTCTGCTTCCCTTCCCTTATGTGCCACCTCTGTGGCATTTCAGCAAAGCAGCTCACAGGAACAACAAACAGTTGGCCAGAGATCTTAATGATGAATCCTTGCAGGCAACAATTCCATACTGAGTTCTGATCTTCCACAAGCTGGCTTTATTGGTATCTTCTGTGTCATCACTCCAAAGTCATCAGCAGCTGCATGCTGAGGGTTGTTCAAGGATGTGAATACAACATCTAGGCATCCATCCCACAAGTGACCAAGATGGCAGGGAAGGGGAATGGCTGCCCCTTTGAGGTATCCTCTGCGTTCCAGGGACACCTTAGTCCTGCTTTTGGAAGCTAACTGACAACTGCGGGATTAAAAAGAAGGTCTACAATATCTCCAAAGACTTGTTAAAATGTGTAGCTCTTAACCTCTTTATGCAACATGCTGTCATAGCACTGGGCCAGAGAACAGCTGAGAAACAAGTGGGAGGAGAACAGAGGAGTCATCAAGGCCCAGCCTGAAAGGGGAGAGGTCTGAGCAGCTGGCTGCCTGTGTGACAGCAAGCAGACAGTGGGGATACTCTCCTTGCCGGGGCAGTGGGGAGCCTGGCAGAGCTGCAGCAGGCTAGGGGCCTAACGCCTGCAGGGTGCTGGGTGTCTCCGCAGATTTGCTTTGTCAGGGCTTATGATGGGCCATGGCTTTGAGGGAAGTGCAGCGCAGAGTCGCAGCACTTGCTGGTCTCCACATTTCTCAGCTGCCAAATTACATTCCTGGATGGCACCATCCTGACATACCATCGTCAGGGCGCCCGCAGCTCTTGGTTCTCTGCTCTGCCCCATTCACAAAGCCAGTTTGTGCTTCAGCAGGCTGTGACCTGGCAGACCAAGATGCACCGTGAGTAGAGACGGAAATGAGAACAGTCACGAGCACATGGTTGATTGGCAAGAAGTTCCTCTTATTTTCCATCTTGCTTGTTTGGGTGCAGTCAGACCATGAGTCCAACTGAACCTCAAACCTGCTGACAGCAGATTGCAGACCATTTCATTTTAGCCATTTGTTAGCGAGGTTCCTTCAGTCTCAGTCAAAACCTCCTTGCTGATGCAAGAGCTCCATGTCTTTCTACTTCTACTCATGCAAACAGTCAGCAGCGCCCCTCCAGGCCCAGACATTTGTATTCAATTACCTTGAATTTCATCATAAAAGGCAAATTTTGCCTGGCAGACTGCAACTTTGAAAGGGGCAAAACAAATGCCTTAGGTCACAGTCTGTTATATCTGATCAGCTCTCCAAATTTACAACCTTTTTTCTGTTATGTGGTGTTGGCATCAAGCACGTTCCTCACTTTATTCTGCATCCAGCAGAACAATCAGTGTGCCAGGCTCTGAGAACAACAGCTGGTCACGTCCTGCTCCTTGCAGGACAAGTCTTAGAAGAAACATAGACATGAATCAGATTGTCCATTTGAGGAAAAAGTTAATGTTCCAAACTGTGATTTAAGGACAGCAGAAAACACTAGCCAGCAAGCAAAAAGTTCTTGATGTCCTGTCCTTGTGAGCTGTCACCATTTCTCTAACAAAACATAGTTACTTCCTCTGCTGCAACTTCTCATGCTGCTGAAGTTCCTCAAGGGAAGTGAAGAAAGCCCAGCAGAGGAGCAGATCAGTAGGGAGAGAGATGAGTGATTGTACAAATGTCACAACTTGGGGATTTGGGGCATAAGATTGTTATGGCATTAATATATTCTTGGTGGGGTTTTTTTGGGGGGGCGGAGGGGTTGCTACCAGTACTAGTTATCAACAAATGCTCAGTAAAAAAAGCTGTAAACATGAATATTAAGACCTCTTAAAACCAAATTAACTAGTTAACAAAGTAAGCCTTTGAATGAGTAATAACATGCTTTAAAACTGAATTCTAGAAACAACAAAAGTTACACCTAGGTTTTCCTTGGGCTGGAGCATGTACACATGTGGGCATCTCAGCAGAGAAGCGAGCTGAGGAAGTTTACCCTGAAGTTTGCCTCTCCACCCTCTCTAAACTGTGGTTGTCAGCTGTGTAATACCTGACTAATGCATACTTGAGGGATGCAAGAGGTGATTTTCACAACAGGACTCAAATGGCATTGCCTAGGTCATATTTCTGTAACTGGGTTTGTCCTTTGGTTTACTAAACAGCTCTCACTACGTTCAGTGCTTGTGTTTAACCATCCTGGCACAAGAGTTTAGGTGTCAAATCTGGGTTTAGAAATCCCATACAACTTCCGTATGCATTCAGATGTCTATGCTTTTACATCAAAAGAATGTAGCAGCCCTTTATTAATTTTTCAATTCTTTTAATTGCTGTGAAGGCCGTTCCTCCCTTTCCCCCAGCTGAGAAGAAAGAGCATAAGCTGGTACTCAGGTGCATGGTCAGGTCCTGTGCTCCACAAGCAGGCCTGAAGCAACATGGTGCACTCCCACTGACAGCTCCTCTAGTTTCCTACCGACCTGCTGTGGGCAATAGCATTAGATCAAGGCTCCTTAGGCTGCACAGTCTCACTCTTACACAGAGAAATGGAAGAATGGATCAGCTTCCTTGGAGGTATTCCCTCTGCTGTGTCATTCAGTTGAGATGCCACAAGTAGGACTCATGAAAAGGGCAAACTGTACGATGGTGGGAAGGGGCATACAGAAAGGAAGAAAAATAGGCTTGCAAGAAACTTCCTGTTTACCTCATGGCTCAGGGAAAAAAAGAAAAAAGAAAAGAAAAAAAAAAAACAGAATGCACACACCCTGGCTACACTACATTTGCTGGCATAGCTGAACCAAACTCACCCCTGCTGCAAGTGTGTTTACTTTACAGGAGTTTACTCAAGAGAGAGATCTGGCCCCTGCAGTCTGAATGCTTTGCTGTGCTATGAGCGTGCACGGGAAGCGCCAGAACAGTGTGCTGGGCCCTGGCTCCATGCCTCACCCAGGAGGTCATTTTCTTCTCGGCAATCAGTGAAGTGGTGGCATCACTAAAAGGAGTGAATAAGCACATTCAGCCCAGCTTGGTCCCCAGTTTGCTCTGTTCTCACCATGATGCCTTCTGGGTGTGCTGTGGGGCCCCAGTGAGATTGAGCCCGGCCACTGTGTGCTGTGCTTTTATTCAGGCCTGCTTGGCTGGGCAGTTAGAAAGGGCTTTTAGAAAAGAGGGGAAATAACCCTTTAGTTTTCTTCTTTCACAACAAATATCTGTCCTTCTTTTCAGGGAGGAAAGATGCCAGCTTTTCTAAGAGAACTGCAGCAAGCAGCTATTTTTATGGAACTGTTTAGCAGAGGGGGATGTGTGGTTATGTATAGTCTTATGCAAAGTAAGCCTTGGTGCTGTTAGCAACCTTATTTCACCTCTGGCCCTTCCACTTGCTTTTGTGTAGAGGGAAAAACAGTAGCACGTAAGATCTGAAAAGCACATGAAGTTAAGGGAAGTGTGGCTGAAACTTCTGGGTTCTACCTCTGCTTCATTTAATGCCAGGGTTGATTCTAAAGCACTGCTGTACCCATTTCCGAAGGTGGGAGTTTTGCAGACAGCAGGCTGCTGTGGTCACTAGGAAGACTGGTTTCTGGGAGGCTTCTTGAGAGTTGGGATGAAATGAAAGGTTGGTCAGTAATGTTTCACTTATAACTGAGATTTTACATCTGGGCAGGAAAAAGAGAGCTACTTAAAGGAGGATTTGTGAGAATGTATATTTAAGTCTAGCAATTTTACTAGTAAATCTCTTTTTGGTGCTGTCCCATAAAGCACCACAAGCCTGTGAGATGCTAAAGATTTTATTAATTTCTCCTGAAGACCATGAAGGCAGTTAAAAGTGACCAGCACTGAGGAGAACTGGACAAGAAGAGAAAAGCTGGGCACGTAGCCATCGCTGCTCACAGACCTAATTGCCACACGTCTTTTGTTGAGAATTCAAATGATTAGACCAAGTGTATGTTGGGGTTTTTTTTGTTCTCTTGCTTTGTTTTTACATTGTTTATTTAGCATAAAAGAACAGAAACAGGTTTTGCCTGTCTGAGGGGGTTCCATGGGCTTCTTGATCCTCTTCCTCTCCCTTGCTGCTTCTACCAAATGCTTTTCAGCTACTGCCTTATCATACAGCACTGTCAGAAAAGTGTAGCTAAGCCTGCTCCTCAAGCCCTCACATAAGTTGTGAAGCCTCCCCTTCATTTTACACATATTAATAACAAATCAGATAAGGCTGGAAAGCAGGCTTTAATTTTAGGCAGACCATGCCCTTGAGCTCAGCGGTATATGACAGACATTCGATCCCCTGATGCTTTAAAATATTGAAGTTGGCTTTAATAAGGACATTAGCATTTATTTTTTAATTTCAGCTTCAGCACTGCTATTCAGAAATCTCAGAAAAAGTTTCTCCCTCTACTGAAAGTAACACAGCTCGTTCCCTGCATCACTGAGCTGTGTAATGGAATGGCTCAATGCAATGGCTACTTCTTGGTCTGCTACAATACTGAGAGATCCTAAATGTGCCTGATTACTCAGTGGCAAGCCAGCTGATCTTCTGAAATGAGACTTTCTGTACTGAGTGGTATGTCACTGTGTAGCCTCCACACCGGGAACCTGCCTCCCTTTGCCCACACTCAGGGCTGTTCCAGTTTCTTTTGCCTAGTGTACAGAATTAGCCCCTACTGGGATCTGTGAGGAGCAAGCAGTTTCCATAATGGAAGGAGGAGGAGGGAGAGGAGCACTTCCCCCCCCCCCCCCCCTTCCTTTAGGCTGAAATAGTTTGCATGCACGTGGTCTCTTTGAAAGCTTGTACAAACATTCAGGTGATCATGTTTCTACTCTCTGTCTTCACGCCCACTCTCTCTCTTATGGGAGCAGTTTCCCAAGCCAACCCCAGCATGCTTTCAGCTTTTCTAGAGAAAACATGCAGACAAACAGTAGCTGGGCATTTCACATTCAGTGCTCAAAGTGAGACACTGATGGGAGAAAATCAAACCACTTTTCCCTCCAAACTGGAGGATGAACACTATGTACTTTTAACAGGGTATGAGTGGCTTCTTGTCATGGTCCACAGGCACTAAGGGCCAGTATGTTGAGGTCCCTTTTGCTGGAGCTCCCTAGGATAGCCCAGGGGGGCTGGAGAACCACTACAGCCTAACAGTGCTGTTTCTATGCCACCTGGATACTGTCTGCTCGTAGGAGATGACTTTAATTAGGGAGAGCAGGCAACACCCCTCATTCTCATGCTCAGAGAGTGATATAGATGGGGAGGGACCAGGAAACAAATCATACACCTTATTTTAAACTCTCTGGAAGGCGAGAGCAAAGTAGCCAGAGCAGGATGTTAATGTGTGCACACTCTGAGCTTGAAACTACTCTTCTTGATGTCAGCAGAATGAAGTTGGGCTTGTGTGAAACATATCTAGAAATCTCATCTGGTAAGCCTTAAAACTGTCTTTAGCCAAATCACTTCTTCCATAAGGAAGGTTGGTGTGTATCCAGCCTCACATTCTGCTTTACGCAGTGGTCATCAATGAACAGCACTTCCTAGCTGTACGTAGCAGCCAGATATTGACAAATAGCAGCTTACCACAATTATCCTCCACATCCAGTCAACTGTGCAACTATTGTTGACCATTACGTTTAATGGCACCGCTTTGTGCCTTGCTTTTAATATAGCCTTTGGTAAAGCTGCAGTTTCTTGGCTGCCACTAGAAAAGCTGTATCACAAGCATAGCAGGAGTTACGTAGCTGCAGCAGCTGTTGCTGCCCAACATCAATGTATGTGAAATAAATATTCCCTATTCCTGAACTATTTTCTGTACTCCATTAAAAAAAACCCTGAATTACTTTCAGAGCACCTTCAAAAACTCATTCTTATGCCTTTTTTTCCTTCTTTTTTTCCATCTGTTACAAAATATACAAATATGACTAACAGGGACACTTGGTCATAAGCTGTACATCAGTGCGGAACAGGCTATACTCACAGCTCTTCTCATTTAAATGTGCTGAGTAATGTTGCAGTCAGCATTGCTTCTCTGAAGAAGGATTCCTGTCTTCCTTTAGCTAGATTTCTCCTCATAAATAGTTCTGAACTATTTTTCAGGTGGATGGGTGTCTGGAGGAATTATCTTTTTCATAGAATCACAGAATGGCTTGGGTTGAAAAGGACCACAACGCTCATCCAGTTCAACCCCCTGCTGTGTGCAGGTCTCCAACCAGCAGCCCAGCTGCCCAGAGCCACATCCAGCCTGGCCTTGAGTGCCTGCAGGGATGGGGCATCCACAGCCTCCTTGGGCAACCTGTTCCAGTGCCTCACCACCCTCTGATGAAAAACTTCCTCCTCATATCCAACCTAAACCTCCCCTGTCTCACTTTAAAACCATTCCCCTTGTCCCATCACCATCCACCCTCACCAACAGCCATTCCCCCTCCTATTTATTCGCTCCCTTCAAGCACTGAAGGCCACCATGAGGTCTCCCCGCAGCTTCTCTTCTCCAAGCTGAACAAGCCCAGTTCCCTCAACCTTTCCTCACACAGAGCTGCTCCAGCCCTTTGCTCATCTCAGTGCCTCCTCTGGACCCGCTCCCAGAGCTCCACGTCCTTCCTGTGCTGGGGGCCCCAGGCCTGGACGCAGCGCTGCAGATGGGGCCTCACAAGAGCCGAGCAGAGGGGGACGATCACCTCCCTCTCCTGCTGGCCGCCCCTTTTTCATGCAGCCCAGAACACAGCTGGCCTTGCGGGCTGCAGGCGCACACTGCTGCCTCATGGCCAGCTTCTCGTCCACCAGGACCCCAAGTCCTTCTGCGCAGGGCTGCTCTCAAGGACATCTTCCCCCAGTCTGTATCAATACCTGGGATTGCCCCGATCCAAGTGCAGCACCTTGCACTTGTTCTTATTGAAGCTCATTGGGTTCACACAGGCCCACTTCTCCAGCCTGCCCCGGTCCCTCTGGATGCTTCCCTTCCTTCCAATGCATCGACTGCACTGCTCAGCTTGGTGCCATCTGCAAACTTGCTGAGGCTGCACTTCATCTGTGTCATTGATGAAGATGATGAAGAGCACCGGTCCCAAGACTGACTCCTGAGGGACACTGCTTGTGACCGGCCTGCACCCTGACGTAGGACTGTTGATCCTGTACAACCCTTTTGCTGTGACCAGCGAACCAGTTCTTAATCCACTGATTCATTTATTTATATATTTTTTTGTTTATTTAAAGTGGACAATCTCCTCTCTAGCCTATTTCTTCTGCGTAGAAAGTTTTGCCATAATGCAGTATTATCAGCAGGACTTGGAGCATCTGAACAACAATCCTGCTGCCCTGGAAACCCTCTGAAGGTGCACAACATCTAACAGACAGATAGGAAGAATCGTGTGGATACAGAAAGAGCACAACTAATGTTGGAGAGACTGTGTCACAGAATGGCTTCCCCAGTAGTTTGCCAACGTGAAAAGAGATCAACACTGGGCTTTTCAGCAAGTCTCAAGTGATCTGGGAGCAAGAGTCCCACTGCAAAGCAATAGAGTGGGATAGCAGTTGATCTGGAGAAGGAATGGATTTCCAGGCTTAAATCTGTAGCTCTGATGAGAAGAACTAGAAACAGCAAGAAAGGCGTCATTTTGTGACATATTGGGTACATTGCAGAATGCTAAGGGACCTTCCAAGTCAGCGAATCCTTCCCTTACTGTAATCATTTTCAGAAATGTATCAAGATCTATCTTTCAAATAGCAGTTGCCTCCCTTCCCCCCAGGTATGTTCCATGTTAGTTTTCAGAACTTTGTTCAGAGGAGTTTTATAGCTACTCACAAACTGCACAGTGGAGCCTACAGCACAAATGGCATGGCTTTTAAAGCTCCTGTAAGCCTCTGCAATGGGGGATAACAGCTTGACATGGGGCTGAGCACTCACATTACATAGTCACTGGAGAACGCTGTGCTGGGTGCTGAAGTATTGCACAAGGCTGATTTGCATCATCCTGGGGCTGGGCTGAGACAAACCTCACAAGTACAGATAACTTCCTCTCTGGGTTGCTGTCTGAGAAGAACTTTGCATCAGTGTGTTCACCCAGAAACTGAGGTCCTTTAGAAAAGGACCAGCTGTTCTTTCCTGGTTTTTCTAGAGACCCAGGACATCCTCAGAGACCTCTTTGGGCAGCTCACTGAGGGATTGTGTCCCTTTTGAATCATTTTATTTGTTATGATTTTTCTGTTTTTGACTAAACAAAGGCAGTAGGGAATGGACTAGATACTGCAGGTGAAGGAGGAGGTTGTTGGGGCAAGAAAATTAACCTTTAATCAACTCACATAAAATTCCACTTTACATCTCACTCCAGCCAGATTTTACCTACATGATACCCTGGGCAAAAACATTTCCCGGTTTTAGAAATTTTACCAGGCACCTTATCTAAGGCCAAATACTCAGGGCAAGCACACAACCTCTTATGTTGATTGAAAAGCAGAGAAGAACTTTAGAACTATTCTCACTAATATTTTTCTATGTCACCTTTTAAGAATGCTAGTCACTTGAGTGACTCAGGGTGAAATCAAAATCCAGCCTTCTACAGACCTCACCCAAGACATAAACCACCAACTTTCTTTCCCACTTTTTCATGCTTGTTGCATGTTCATGCTTGAACATCCATGTTTTCTTGAAATAAACTAGTTCAGCATCTTTGATGATTACATCACAGATCAGTCTACTGACTCCACAGCATTCCTAGCTCCTGCCTGCTGGTTCTGTTTCAGAACTCCTGGCATTTTCCATTTGTGATCCCAAGCATTATACATGAAACATTTTTATTATTCAAATATCAGACTGAGTGCAGCTAGTTAAGATCTTCAGCTCTAAGCACAGCTTTGTTTATTAACTAACCTGAATAGCAGAATTTGCGGCACTGATAGAATAATTGAATGTCTTGTTACCTTGATGCTTCTTAATGGACCGAGTGATCCGTAGATAGACAACCTACATGCTTGTTATGGTTATGGGATGCTCTAACACAATACAGGTCACCTCTGGATCACCATGCATTCTGGTGAGGAAAGGTGTTTACTCATAAATATTTCAGTGACTGAGTGGTTTTCCCTGGGGGTTGCAGCTGTAACACCATATATTCTTTCAGCAGGAATTAACGTGTGCCAGAACAAGCATACTTGTATAACCATTTACACATCAGCCATTAGAAAAGCTTAATGAAATGCTTGAAATACATTAAAATAACGATGACGACAACAAAGTGAGCATTTAAGCTAAAGGAGAGATAGTTTTGTTGTGTTTTTGACTTCAGAAGGAATAAGTGTCCACTTCACTAACATGCTTCACTGAATCTCTAACATATTTTTATGTCTGCAGATAAAGTTACCAGTATCTGGAACAAAGTCAATGGGGTACCTTTTAATTCACTCAGAAATGGATCACTTCTGTCAATGGTGTGTGCTAGGGGAAGTACTGGAAGATATGCAGGGATAGAAGTGGAAGGAGAAAACGTTGGAGCAGGATGCGTGGTTTAGTCATCTGTGTTGCTGAGATCATCACACAAAGGAAGAGGAAATTCATGTCTGAAGATCTTGTGAAAGATCTTGTCATCATCATCATGACAGAAATTAGTTGAGAAACGTGTTGAATACGTCTCTATGAATACAAATTTAAGAAGAGTGTGAGCCTTTCATTTGTGTGAGATGTCTTCTGCAAACTGTAACATGTAGCTACTGTGAGCCAATGGAGCAGATTGTTTCCCTCACCCCTCCTCCAAAGGAATTGCTGAGGTGGTTGTGCAGCAAGCCCAACTTCAGTCTGGTGTTATGTGTTGAGGTAAGGGAGTTATCTTCCATGTTGTATCGGAGTGAATCAAGGTAAGCTAAATATCATGGTAGATAACAGTTATCTTACTCAAGTTGGTAGGATGCTCTGACTCCACATCACGCAATAGTGATTTTACATTCTTGTAGTACTGACGCCTGAAAATCTTGATTTTCAAGGTGAAGTTGATTTCTGGAACTGAGCATTCAAACTCCATCTTCCACTGCAAAAGGGGGAATTATATTTGATGAAAATCTCCTTGCAGGTTTTTGAGAATTTCTGTTAGCTGTATTCACAAACCCAGAGCTGCAACATTTTTGCTCAGTTTCCACCAGCCATATGATATTGTTTTCTTTTCATAATTAGATAAATGCAACTTGATGGATTTGTGTTTAGAATGGCGGTAGGAATCAAAGCTCAAATGGGAAGAAGGCACAAAACTGGGACTTCAGAGATCCAGGGCCAGACCTGGCCTCCTTCCTAGTGACCAGAGGTACCCTTGAGGTCCACAGACATTATTTAGGCACATCTGTGCTTCCCTGGGGACCTGTACCCTGGCACTCTCGCTCCTCACTATCCTTCCCTCACAGATGGAGGAGGAGGCTGCCTACTTCACAGAGTGAGCATGAGGATGACTGAAGATTGCAAGGCATTAAAATACAGTAGTAAGTGAAGTGTATCAGTTTTATTTTAAAAACAACTCTCCACACGTTTCCATCTGCAACCTGAAAAGAGAATGCATCTTCTGCAAAATGATTTGTGGCAGACAAATCTGTCAACTTAGTATGGGGCCCACATATAGATCAGCTTGGAGCTTGACAGCACTTAGTGTCCTTGCACCTGACTGAGGAGCTAAAATCATTTCTTCTTCTCCGCTCCTGAAACCCCTGGGAGGAATAACAAATGGGTAAGTGGGCCATCCTGGTGTGGTCCCACACAGCACGCACACATGAGGCCCAAGAGGCAACAAGACACAGTTAAGTGACATGGGGAGAGAAGCTCCAAAGCAAGGCAGTCTGTCAATCAGGTTTTTTAATTTAATTCTTTTTTAAAGGAGGCCAGCTGGAAAAAAAGGAAAATGTGGAGTGTGTGAGCCAGTTTGAAGCTGAGGAGGGGGTGTTTGCTCACAGGCAGGGATGGGAGGCTGCAAGGTTTCCTGCCTGGAGCTGAGGGAGGCCCAGGGGCTGTGAGGAGAGGCAGGTGAGGCTCTGATCTTGACAAGGGACACCTGCATCCTTGGCCAAAGAGAGAAGAGAGCTGAGGCCCCAGGCCATGCCAAGGGAGCAGCGCTGTGCCTGCTGACTGCCAGCAGCAAGTGGTCAGATCGAGCCAGAGGGCTGGCTGGGATGAGCCCTGCTATAGATTCATTACACAGAGGTGCAGCAGTCTCATTACCTAATTGTACGTACTTGGCACTGACTCCAGTAAAAGCAGAGCTGGGTGCCTGCCAGTAGCTTTAAAATTCCTATCTTGGTGTGCTGAAATAATAGCACTTCCCAGCTGGAAAATCCATGTGAGCAGGCTCTTAGAAGTGGGTTCATAGCAGAGATTTGGGAAAGCAAAAGACTCCCCTCCTGCAACCAACAAATGAAGTTTTCCTTTGAGTAACCACATTTGTACCCTGTTGATTTTTCAGCGATCACAGGGAGCGATCAGAGTGTTCAAACTTTCCCAAGCTAGGATAATTCCTTAGCAACGCAGCATGGCTCCAAGGAGGGAGAAGAGCGAAGCATGGAATGCACTGGCAGGATGAGGGGAAAGAAAGGCATGGGGTTGGCAGTGAGAGAGGAACGACCCAGCTGAAAATAGCTGCTGGGCTTTTATTCAGGTTGCAACAAATAGGAGCATATATCCCAGATCTGCTGTGCTGAGCTATGATATTGGGAACTACATCTTTTAGAAACTGGCCTTTGAAAACTGAGTTTTAAATTAACTGTGATAATTTTTTTTTTTTTTTTTTTTTTTTTTTAAGAATAACGAAGGCCTGGAGTGGTTTGCATCTCCATGCCTGCTGTTTTTGCACCCATGGCACCACTAGACTGAAAGTGATTGAAGGAAGTTAAAAGTTGCCTTGGTTTGTGTCAGTTGGTGCCTGCAGGATGTCACCTTGAAGCTGTAGGATGGTCAGAATATTCTGGTCTATTGCTCCCCTGTGGAAAGCATCAGTGTGCACGGAGGCTGAAAGTCCAAGGCAGCTGCATCCCCACCTGCCATCAAACTGGGGGAGCCATTAATTGATCGCCTCACGCTGTGCTCAGGGTTGTACTCAGTTGTCAGAAAGGACAATTTCACATAAGTGGGTGCTTTGAAGGCGGTTTTGTTTCTACCATTGAGCTCTGTCACCGCTGTCACCATTGTCGTTTCTTTCATTTGTTGGCTTACTTGTGCGTTCAGCAAATGCCTAACATAAGGATATTGCAACAAGAGGTCATGTGTTGTGTCCTGCAAGTGCTGGTAGTGTGAATATGAGTTTGAAATAAACAAAATGGCAGGAAATGGGGCTCTTTTCTTACACTCTCAGACCTGAATGTGGACGTTTGGGTTGCTCTTTCATACGGCTCAAGGACTAAGTCATCTCAAAGTGATTTTTTCTCTGTTTGTTTTCCCCTCACTTCTCAAGAAGGCCTCGAGTAGCCAAGATGCAAGTCAG
The DNA here is from genome assembly GCF_019232065.1 of Centrocercus urophasianus. Taxonomy (NCBI): domain Eukaryota; kingdom Metazoa; phylum Chordata; class Aves; order Galliformes; family Phasianidae; genus Centrocercus; species Centrocercus urophasianus. The sequence goes on from NW_024885022.1 coordinate 574,368, forward strand.
GCAGCAACTCCCTGCACTATGGAATATGACCTGCAGCAGGGAGATTTGCACCCTCACCACTGTCATCAAAACGCTCACAAGATAGCGAAGGCCACAGATCATAACTTAGAGGTTCCGGGAGGAGGCTCACTGCATGCACCTGCTCATGCTGAAGATTGCCATGAATAATCACTAATATCAGCAGTGTCAGAGACAAAGTTGGGGTAAGCACATTCAATCTTTTAGTTCTGTTTAGGGAAGAAAACAGGAGGTGTGGAACAAGTAAATTACTGCCATAGCACAGACTACAACAGGAGATTTCAATTTTGCCTCAATTTGCCTTGAGTGGACGAAAGGAGATCAGCAAAAGCACATCTGAGATAAACTGTTTTAGGAGGAAAAAACATGAGCTTTAGTTTGGGCCTTACAGTTGGCTACCCAGGATGAATAGTGTCTTGCAGTGAATTCACCTGGGTAAATTCCCAAATACACCAGTAGGATTAGGAAAAACAAAGGGTGATAAGGTGCGTCCCAGCTTTAGGACTGAAGTCACTGCTGTGCAATTTCAACAAATAATCCAAAATGTGCAATTTAAAAACATCAACCTTGCACTGCTGCAGCCCACACAGCAAGGTGGTCCCATGCAGGGACAGGAGATCTCCGGCCACCTGATGCCTTGTGGCAGCTCCAGCTTTCAAGTAACTGCTGGGCTGGTAGGGATCAAACAGCTGACAAAGAGAAGTCAAGTCGAGCACTTTATGTCCATCAATTATCACTTCCCTGGGTGCTGCTTTCACTCTTTACCTACCATCAAAGGAGATGTGGCTGTGGAGAGCGGCTCCCTGTTTCTGTGCTCTGAGTATTTGCTGCGTGCTGCCATCGCTGCACATTGCTGCTATGTGCTGAGCGAGCTGGGGCTTGCAGTTCTGCAAGGTGTACAAATGCCCAAGGAACTTGGCAACAGTCACCTTGGCCAGTGGGATCACACCTCTCTGCCCTGACTCCCCTGCTGGCACTTGCAGCATCCCCCCTCTAGCCTCACGTGGCTGTGCCATTGCACCACTGCCTGGCCCAGCCCTAACCCCTGGCAGGAGCAAAATGTTCCAACACAAACCTTACTGGCAAAACTGGAAATTTTATTGCTTTACTTCGGGGAAGCAGAGTTTCTGAACAGACTGTCTGCCACTTCTCCAGAGAGCCAGTGGGGCACCCTTTTAACTCGAGGCTCCTAGGCATCCTAACAAGTCCGTGAGATCATCAAAGCTGTGAGAACAGGCAGTATCATCATATTTCACCATTTTTCTTTTCTAATTCAAATCTTTAGGCCAGATACGGAAGAAAGCAGCAAGCAGAACTGGAAGCCAGCAAGTCAGGGGATTGGGACAAGAGGGAAGTCACATTCAAATTCCTGCTTTTGTTATATGGCATACAGTCAGCAAACATACAATTTCTAACATCTTGACCTTGAAGAACCTCAGAAGCTACTTCCTCTGTGTTTGAGCTATTTTAGGATGCACATATAGAAAGGAAAAAAAGCATCAAGTCACCATGCTGGGCTCTGAGCCATGTGGCTCCCATTAAGCACCCTGCAGCCCACGGCTGCTCCTCACAGAAGATGCAGGTGCAGTGGGAGCAGCCAAGAGCTGCAGTAGCCATGAAAAGGACAGCAAAGGTCTCAAAACCACCAGCAGCTGCTAGAAGCCCAAACAACATACGTGGTTTAGTGGGAAATGGTGATGATAGATGGACGGTAGGACAGGATGATCTTGGAGATCTTTTCCAACCTTGGTGATTCTATGATTCTATGAACTTCAAGAGTGCTCATAGGCACCTCTCTCCCTTATAATCTTTACCTAAAGAACACTGGAGCAAATTAGATTGCTTTTTTTTTTTTTTGATAGATCACTGGTGCTCTAAACATTATAGTTACATTATGTTGCGTGTCACTGATCACCAATGTAGACAATTGCTTCATTTTTAACCCAGAAAACATTCATCTTTTGATAAAAACCCTAAAAAAGTAGTTAAATTTCATGTAGAAAACCATTCTTTTCCAATCACAGAGCTGTTAAAGCAAGAAGCCTCAAGAGATCTCTTTGTTCAATTGCCTCATGCTCAGTGGCTGGAACAGATTCCCTGAAAACAGGTTCCAGCTGGGTTTTGAAGATCTCCAGAGGAAAATCCACAGCCTCTGGAAAGCCTGTTTCAAAGCTCAACCATTCTCACAGTAAAAAGGACTTTGCCTCTATTTAAATAGAATTGCCTGCACTTCTACCTGTGCCCATTGCCTCTCGTCCTGTCATTAAGCACCTCATCTGGCTCCGCCTTACTTACAGGCATTTATGTACATGGTAAGGTCCCCCCCAAGCCATCTCTTCTCCAGGGTGACAATGGCAGCTCTTGGTCTCATTGACAGCTGCTGCAATCCTTTAATCATCTTAGTCGTTTTAAGTATGCAAAATAATTTCTTTGGCCTCGAATTGGCTTCAAAATTTCCATAGTTTCTTTTCTGTTTGTTTGCTTGGCTAAAATGCCCATCTTCCTTATGGCCTTTGTTGGATTACATTCGTTTCTTACTCTCTTGTTTGATTTTAATAGCTTCTGGCAGGCAGTCATCACTCTGAAGGAAACCAAGAAGTCAAGCTGCTCAGAGCGAGGACCTATTTACACCTGAAGAACAAGAAACAAGAGCTATTTAGCAGAGTTACAACACTGGCACCTAGCTGAGTTGGAGTTGACGAGTACAAAGGGGCTGTATGAACCCACGCGTTTTAAAAACAGTAGTCTGTCTCACAGAGAGAAAGCAGGCCAGCCTACCGTTTCACTCTAGCTTGGGCAGGTATGTTGCATTGCACAGGGAATATGAGTCATTTTGATTCACGTTCCTTGCAGAAACAAGGATGTAACCAGTTCTTTCCCACCATTTGCCTGCATTTATCCACTTGCCAAAGCAAAAAACATTTTCCTACATGTTTTCTGCAAAGAATCAATGCAGTTAAGTTCTCTGTGTTTACAGGAATAAAAATGTAATCCCTTGAAGTAATTTAGATTGTTCTCCCCATAATTTTTCAGTAGCTGCTTTGGGCCTAAATGCTGCATTTCACTTTGAAAAATCCTAACCCATTCTTTACTAAGAGAGATTTTAATTGCACCCTTTTGGACTTAGCTTCCCCCCCCTCCCCTCCCCCTTCCCATTTTATAGAACTTTCAGGTTGTATTTTTATGAAAACAAGTGATTTTAATGTTACAGAGCAGTCTGTAGTTGCCAGTTGTCCTATAACAGGAATGATCAATTAAATTACATATCACAGAACCATAAAGGTTGGAAAGGAGCTCTAAGATCACCTAGTCCAACTGTCCACCTACCAACAATACTGCCCACAAACCATGTCCTTAAGTACTGCATCGACCCTTTCCTTAAACACCCCCAGGGCCTACCACTTCCCTGGGCAACCTGTTCCAATGCCCAACCACTCTTTCAGAGAAGAAAGTTTTCCTAAAATGCAACCTGAACATAGTGGAAGAAGAGGAAATAATTTTTTCACCCAACATTTATAAGATGTTCTGACTTTCCCCACAGGGAGCAAGTCAGCCAAGTAACCTAGCTCTGGAGCCCCACTTTGAAGGGCACGTTAGAGTCTGTCTCCATTTTTGCACGATTTATTAAAACTGGATTAATGCTGATCAGCACCTGCTCCACCATGTTCTGGACGTGAAACTACCCCAAATTTCATACCTTTACTTGCCATTTAACTACCTTCTTTCCAGCCTTGCATCTTCAGCCACCTGAAGATCAGACATCTGATGTAACAGTTCTACATTTAATGGCAGTGCATTTCTAGGTTTAGTATATACCAAGAAAAAAATAAAAATCAAGGTGGTCTGCGTGGGTGATGTAGCTATTTTTTGATCCCAATGACTGATTAATTCAACATCTGTAAATGAGGCATCATGAAGATGTCTACAATGCAAGCATATTGCTTTAGAGTGGAAATCACTGGATTACTGTATGGACCAAATAAAAATTGAACAAATACTCAATACAGAAAACTGAAATATCCCGTACGTGGATGCCAAGAAAAATAATTTCACAAAAGTTCTTAGAGAACAATAGGGCATTTATTTGAACAGGAGACTCCATATGACATACTGCAATCCAGTTCCAGCAATGTCATGTACTTTTGCTTCTTAGCTAAAGCCAAGCACAAGCACCAAACACAGAAGAGTTTAAGTTGTAGTAGCTTGTAATGCAGTACCATACTTGAGCTTTCATATTGATTCCAGCAATATTCCAGTTCTGCAGCAGAGGCTTGCACATCTTTTGGAAGTCCACTGGAAATCAGTAGATGCTGACTTGCTGGGGAATCCAGTAGTGTGAGGCCCATCTTTCTCCCCGTCTCCTGCCAGCACCACTAACAGAGAATGGAAATGGGCATTTCCTGACAGCTGTCAAGATTCACCTGGTAGATTGCAGGTTGGAATTTGTGTTTTGTGTACTCGATCCCCCAATTGAAGAGTGAAAGAAATAAAACAAATGGCAAAAAATTCTACTCTGGACAAAAAACAAACAAACAAACAAACAAACAAACAAACAAACAAGGTTTTATGGAAGATTTATGACAATAAATTATAGTCTCTTTCTTAGTGGTGAACAAAGCAATGAGTAAAGACAAAAAGCTCTGCTTTCAACCCAACATTCAGCATTCATCCAACAGTGGCAATGGGACAGATCTGCACTCCGGCCAAAGGTAGGCAGTTCACACCTCTCACATCCTAACGACAGAAATGACAGTTCTCCAGTCACGTACAAGAGCAGCTCTTTCACTTCTCCTACCTTCCTGCATCCAAGCACACAGCAGTCACGCTCCCAGCATCGCTACAGCCCTCACTCTGCTGCCCAGAAACGACATCTGGAGATGCAGAGAGCAGACTGGAACAAAGACCAAGGGGCAAGGAGCTGACTCATTCCCCCATCTCTCCCACCAGTACTTCACAGCACAAGCAGCTTTTTTCCTGAGGAACCACACGCACGTGCAGCCATCCAGTTCCAGGATCTGCAGAGTATCTGCTCTTCTGAGCAAGCACTCGAATGGCTCTGTACTATTAAACTCTCTCAACTTCATACAAATTCTTAACGATGCTAAAAACACTGTACAAAACCACATTAAGGCACAAAATGATAAACAAAAAATGCAGCCCACTGGAGGTCTCAAAGGAGCCAATTCAAAAGAAGCTGGCCTTGTAAAAGTACATACTTCATTTACAGATGCATATATATATATATATAAATATACATACACATATATATAAACTATATATATATTTATGTATATATAAAGCTTCTTTGTCAATAATAGCAAGTATAGGGCAAATGAATGCGGCTCAACATCAGTTCTTATTCCCGGCTGAGACAGGATCTGTGGTCACAAGAGAAACTGAAATAGCTTATATGGCCCTTAAACAATTTGCTGTGAGCAATCATAAATTATTACACATTTAGGTATGCAGACACAGCAGCATAGGTTAGCTTTCTAAGGGTGGAACATGACCATGCTTCGCTCTCAGTGCCTTACTCAAGCTTTATAAAAGCAAGGAAATACGGATGTGAAGAAAATCAAAGTTGGACTGAAGGACACTGGAAGATTCACAGGTGAACTGCAGAAGTTAATGTCCCCCAGACAAGCAGCCTTGGGCAAATGGCTGAGCTGTAAAAGAAATGAAGAGCACTTTTTGTCTTAAAGATCAGCATTGCAGGGAGGGTCAGCAACACACAACAGCCCAGCTGCCATTCTCTACCAGAGATGCCCAGATAACATAAGTGCTCCATTAGCCTAAAGATCTGTATTCAACTTCTAATTGCCAGCCCCAGAAATCAAAGAAAATCGTGGTGGTAGCTTTTCAATACAAGGAGAAAAATAAAAAAGCAAATGTCTGATTTCTACAGAGTATGAAAGGCATCTCTGCATTACAACACACCCTACCTTGATTACTCAAGGACTACTGGTTGCTTCCCTACATAAAGGTCTTAAAGGAGCAGGATGGTGCGGCTCCACAGAAGATGAAGCCTGATAAGACGATTTAACCCAGGTGCTATTTTTCCGATGTGCCTTCAAGTGGTGGCAAGCAGACCCCTGCCAGTGAAACGTGATGGAAAAATTCACACTGCCCCATTCAGTGTTACACTGCTTCTCGTTCAGATTTCTTCTTTCCGAGTGCTTTCTGCCCTCCACCCTTACAAGCAGTGCCAACCATATCACAGCACCACTGTCTGCGCTACTAATAAGCTGCTTCACTTTCGTGTGATGAACAAATGCTAATGACAAAATGCTGAATCTCCTGCTCCCTACAGTTAGAACATTCCCAGTACATTTGAAACAAGAAAGTTTGCAGCAACAAGGAAGAAAAACAAAAACAAAAAAAGAACCGAAACACTATCTTAAGAGTTTCTATTCATTGTTTTACAGCAAGAAAACTTTTGTCAGAGTTTATTATAAAGGAATGGCACATGGAAACCAAATAAATAGTTGAATGGTTAACAGTATGCAATATAATACCACTAAATTTCAATTACATAAAAATTAAACTTTGGAACAGCATCAATATGAAAGATTTCTAAGACAACCAGGACTCAGTCCAAGATCCTCAGATATCCATACATTGCAACACCAGTCAATTCTGATGCTCGGTTAGTCCTGGTTTTATTCTGTGAGGGACTGTGTCCACTGAGAACTGTGACCCATCCATACTGCTCCTAACCCAACTCCGCCCCATCGTGTACATACGGTTTTTCCAAGTGTCTAAGGGGGAGTGATTAGGAAGCACGAGGTATGAATTGTGCTTCATTGTTGCAGAGGTTATAGCATTTTCTTCCTCATCTGATAGCTATGCCGAAAAAGGTTATGCAATTTAGCCTAAGGATGCTTCTTTCTTCCTAAAGCAGCACTTAGAACAGAACAAAAGGAAGGCAGCGATGACCTCTGGCTCCCAGTAAAACCTCAGTTGGGTTTGGGAGGGCAGGGAAGCGGGGGCAGAAATTAAGGGCTGGTTTACCATAGATGGACAAACTGCCTGAACTAAAAGGCTGAAGCAAGGAGTGAGAACTTCAATAACTGCTGCAAATGACTTGGTCATTTTCTTTGTCGCCCACTCATCAGCAGTGTGCAGACACACTGAGCTGGGTTCTATTGGTGCACCTGGCCCAAAACAGGAGACAGAGGGAGCAGCAGCCTGTGGGCTCTCAGGAGACTGCCTGGGGAGACTCACCGCTCTGCAGAGCAGAACCTTACTGCACTCCCAAAGACACTGCTGTTTCTGGAATCGTCTACTGATGAGATGGCCTTTACCTGTGGGACATCTGCATTCTTGCTAGAGAAACCTAGCTCGCTGTTTGACTACGTGCTAAATCCAAGTCTTCGGATGGGATGAAAATGTAAATACATACGTACTGTAGTTTTGAAATCTGTCAAACCAGTCGAATTATCTCATGTATTTTTTATATCAGCAGATACATCCACTGAAGTCAGGAGTGCTAAGAAATATTTGAGGAAAACCCAGCATTTAATATTTGCATTGCGTGAGAAAACATATCCTAAAATATACTTCTCTTGACATCTGCCACTGAAACTCTTCAACTTCTCCAGAGCATCAGAGCAATTAACAGAATTTGTCTTCTATCCAAAGGCAAAAAGAAAAACAAAAACAGAAATAAAAATTACAAACAAAAATAAGCTTTCATCTTTGTTAAATTCCTGCCAGCCACTTGAAATCTTGTTTACTTCTTCCATGAAATTAAAATCTTGGCACATTCTCCTTAGATGCCACCTATCAACGTTTCCTTTTATCTAGAACATTCATTGCATATCAGAGATTCCCTTGGCTAGGATATTTTGCTTAGTAGAAAACACTGCTATGAAGTAACACACAGTTCAATAAATGAATTCTCCTGGTATTTCTTGCAGCAATGGTTCCTCAAACTTAAATCGTTTGGAAATGGCTTTCTGCTCAGTTGCTTTTTCTTTTTCTGACTGCCTACATTGTCCCAGCGTATATGAAGCTACTACAATTAGCTCTTCTGTCATCATCGATTCTTCCTCTTCAGCCTTCTCAACATCTGCAGGTTTTTCAGAGGCAGAATCTGCATTTTTCTGGACGACATCACCGTTGTCCTCTCCTATGCTCTTATTCCAGGCCCTGCAAGTAGGTTCCTCACTTTGTTCTAACCAGGGGTGCTGGAGACATTCTTCAGCAGTTGCTCGTTCCCTGCAAAGGAACAAAGAAATGTCCCCGTGAACTTAAAATTTAGTAAGATACTCATACAGTTTTCTTCTAAGGAAATGAATGTACTGGACTGATAGAATTACTAAAAATGTTCTGATAGCTACTTTTTACCCCAAAAGACCAACGGTCCAAGAAGATAAACTGTTAATATTTGAAATAAAGGAATTCATAGAATCTTAAATACCACAGTTTACCATACTTCTGAGCAACTGTCTTTTTCCTTAAATTTATGAAAATCATGCCATATTTACATTCAAGTATTTCCACAAACAAACAAACACACACCAACAAAACTCAACCAATTAAACCACCAAGATACAGTAGGCAACTCTGGTGGTTGAGATGCCACGAGAAGAATTCTGGAACTTGCACAGAAAGTACAACTTCTGTTTTGAGAGCTGGAACTTCCAATTTGCCCCCCCTAAGAAAAGCATACTACTGAATGACTAAGAGTAAGGCCCTCTACTAATACATCAGAAACAGAAGACTCAAAGCACAGCTCATATAAGAGACACCAGCAGGGCACACACATCGAAAGCCAGAATACTGCACCACACTACACTGCATTTCCAATCTTCTGAATCTTCTGCAATCTTCAATTCTAATTGCTGTAGTTGGATACATTCAGAATATGCAAGTCAGGAGGGATATGGAGAACTCTTTTAATGTGTATGAAAAGTAATAGTGCCTAAAGTTGCCTCGTACTTGAAAAACAAAAATTCAAGTATTCGCATTAAAATGTCTATGCACAGGGCAGCTGAATAGCTGTGTGTTGTACTTACTCAGGTTTCTTCACCAGCAAAGTTTTCATGAAATCCACAGCAGACTCTGATATGAGGTCAAAGTCTTCTCCAGAGTAACTTACATTCATTTGAGATATATTTAAGAATGTTTCTTGTTTGTCATCCCCTAAGAAGGGTGATATCCCTGTTAGCATAATATATGCCAGTACTCCAATGCTCCTGAATTGAAAGCAAAATACAAAAAAAACAGTTGTTTTGGGTTTGGCTTTTTCTGTCTTGGTTGTTTTCTTTTTAAGCTTTCCAACAGTGTTATGGTGATCATTAGTTTGTTCAACTCACCACATGTCGGTCGCTGTACTGATTGGGTCATAACTCAGAATTTCAGGAGCTGTTCAGGGAAAAAAAAGTTATATTTTTTCTCACATCCAGACACGATACTGTATTTAAGAGTGCAGAAGCAGGCACGTAGAAAAATTTTTAATAAAAGACTGTCATGCTTCAAGTGGCTTATAAATAGGTATTTATATTCAAGTTCTTTAAATTATTACTGTCATTGGTTAGTTTCAGGTAAAAAGAAAACCACTTTTAACTGTCATCTTCAGAAGCAACGATCATCTCTTTACCAATTAAGAATGCTTTATACAAACCTCCTATTGAAAAACAATTTCACTATCCAACATGCCACACTGCAGCATGAAAACCCACACCCACAAAGGATATGCTATATAACAATGTTTTTCAAAGCCTGGAACGATTTTACTTTTTAGTGAAATGGACACAAAGCCCACCAGGCTAAAATACCATGCTCAGTAAGAGCATGCATTTTCCAACCTCTCAGCCAAGTAATACTTGTCATCACTGCTCAGATTTGTCTGAAGTGTGTACTCATCTTCAGCACAGGCACAGAATTGTCAGTTACTAGTCTGGTGATTCCAGCTTCTACAGCAGTATCACTTTTAATGACTTGATCTTCTGACACAGGAACTACATAGCCAGTGTGGCATTCATCAAGTTTTGAGACAATTCTCCATTTGCTGACAGTACCCTTCTCCTTAAGGCTACACCACCATTGTAGGAACAACTTACCCACATATTCTGGAGTTCCCATAATTTCTCTTAATTCCTCACTGCTCTTCACTATCCTGGAAAGGCCAAAATCCACTATCTTTATGTCTCCCAGTGGAGACTTACTGGTTAGCAGAATGTTTTGTGGCTGAAAAGCAAAGCAAGCAGATGTTCGAGATCACCAAAATCTTAAGTCTGCGGCACCATTAGATTGCATAATTCTTTTAGAATAACAGCGATACGTTCCGTAACACATACAGTACCCAGGACTTTTATTTTCTCATTTTTAAATCAAAGGTGGACTTGAAGAGACAAACTGGCTCAAAGCAGCAGCAGGATTTTCAGTTAAGAACTGAAAATTAAGCATCTGCCTTTCTTAGCTTAGAACTCATACAAAAGACACACCAGTAACTACCATTTAGCAAAAGGATATGAAGATCTTCACATTTGTACCTTTAGTCCTTCATACCACCTTTCTTCCCTCCTTGTTCCAACCAACGTTCCCTCCTTGTTTCTTCCAGGTATAAGATTTCTCCTGTTTAAGTGTCCAAAAACACTCAAGTTCATGTTTTTTAAACTGTTACGAAACTTTTTTGCCTATATCCGTTTAAAGAAACTCTGATGCAACTGACCTCAATCTTGTTCAAACAATTGTATTACAGAATACTAACTGAAGAACAGTAAAAAGAAAAATACAGCAGCCTGAAAAACAGGTTTTTAAGAGCATCACGTTGGATAAACTTGTTTGCTCTGATGTCACTAGATCTTGGCTGCCATTCCTCAACACAAACTCTGCAGTCATTCAGAAGTCCCTTGCCTTCTATTTTGAATGGCAGCTGCTGGGTTTAAAAAAATATATAAAAAAAAATCTTAAAACTTTAGACAGGGGGTCTTAGTTTCGAGCAACTGAAGCATATCATTGCCAGACCAAGTCCCTGTCTCCCCACACTGGGCCAGTAGTTACACTGTGCTGTCATTAACTTCCGCAAGCAGGAGCACTGACAGTTCACACTGTTCACACTTCTGGTAAGCCTGACTTCCATGAAGGCTTTATTTCCTGAGAACTTGGATTGAAAAGGGAGGAGGACAAGTGAGTATGAACAGAGAAGCAACCACTGAGGGATACAGTCCAACTGGATTAACACCAGTATCTATAGTTTCCTCCTATTCACATTTTTTCATTCCCATGAATGTGACGGTGCAATCTCACATTAACATCCTTCCTCTTGATGACAGAAATAAAGCTGTACAAGAACACATTAAAATCTTGGCCTGGCTCTTCTTGCTAAAAGAAGAAATAAATTCAAGTTCTTTCATTCCTGTAAAGTTAAGCCACATTATTTAAAAGGAACTCCAAGATGTCTATTTTCTGTTTCTAAGTGTATGCATTAACAATAGCTTACTTCTGCTTATAAACTGGTGGCCATACAAAGGATTTTGGAGCTGTATATTACCATATTCACATTTTTTATTCAGTATTTGTATTAGAAAAGCAAACATCTGAAAAAAAAGAAAAAGGTGGCAATGACTCCCTAATAACCCTCTCAGATGTTCTTCTTCAGTGGGAAATTTAGTCATGTTCTGAAGGGGCAAAGAGAACGCATGAGAAAAGCATTTGCTCTCTATATTTAAATGAGGAAAAGTTTTTAATGGCAAGAAATTGTCTGCAGTGCAAACCAACCCTAAATCTATTTGTACTGAAATAACACCAGGATTCTTCTTTTAAGTAACTACTACAAGGTTCAAATGAGCAACAGTGCAAACCCAGCTTTAAATCCCAAAGATGCTGTAGCTTTAGAACTGCCATCAGCACTCAATTACTCTAAAACTTAAGGAAGAGGAAGATCATTTTCTTACACCTATACAGTGATTTCTCCTTTTTATTTATTCATTTTTTAAACTGCTCTAATATATCTAGGCCTGACTGTATGTTGATCTCTTGCAAAGACCAGAGATACCCAGCCAGGCCAGAGTTTTGCTTACCCGCCGTTTTGCAAAGGGCCTTGCACCCAAATAGCAATGACATGGCTAATGTAAACTGGCAGATAGCAACATTTATCAGCCTTCCTCCCTACTGCAGAGAGGCTTACAGGTTCCAGTTCAGATCCTTGTATGACGTATACTGAACAAAAAATAGACTGAATGGACCACTTTACAGGATCAGCATGCAGACAGAGTTCACGTTATATGGCCACACAAGTCTACCCTAATGCCACGTTATCACCACTAGAAACATGTACCTTAGGAAAGATGGTAAAAAGAAAATGAACGGAGCTGAATTTTTCTAGACATACTATCAGCATCAGATTCTTGGCCTTTAGGAATCTGAGACATTGGTTGTGCCTCCAGCATCATGTACAAGTGAAAAGCATAAGTTGTTATTGTGAACATTGGCCAGTGTTACATCCGTCAGTAAGCTAGATTACTACTGTCATATGAAAGAGAGCAAAGCTCTCCTGATGTTCTGAACTTCAGTGTAAGGACAAAATAAGACGATACATACAAAGATCTGTTCTCTTCTAGCTTTTCAGATAAGTTGCACAGATCATTTATAACAAGTGCACTTAGTAAAATGGACACCCTTCAAACCTACCTTGCAAGTAGGTTTTGAAGTCTTATAAACTGATGATATAACAGCAAAGTCCATATGCTGCAGATTTTCCATTATTCTAGAAGTCTCTATCAGAGTTCGGCCATAGTATTTCTTGTAAATTTTGGCTTTCAAAAGAGTAACACTAAAGATGCATAATTAAAGTAACCTGAAAAATTAATGAAGTTAACCATCTAATTCTACACAGAACAAATGATATGACTTTTTTGGCAGATAGTTCTTAAATGAGGAAATTTTTTCATGAAACCCTTGAGTACTGCAGTACATTTTGGCAGCTAATAGTTGTCAGAAGTTTTCTCATCTGTTTCTACACATCTGTGCAAAGAAAATTGTGGCCAAGCTTCCTGAAAACAGGAATTACACAATGAATTATAAGAACAAATTGGGAAAGTAGACTGGTTGGAATATCCTGACTACATTGTGTGTAAAAATAGTTAAGCATTCAATCTTAATCCGCTTGGAATACTGATTAAAAAAAGCATGATGCAGTTGAAATGTCCTCAACGAGACACTGCCTCCATCATTCAATTATCCTACCTTCTGAACATTAGTATAAAGTGACACCCAAGGCTTTTTCAAATGACAACTCTGCTAATTCCTCACAGCACACAACATCTTGGGAACCACGCAGAAGGAAAAAGGTGCCTGTTGGATAAGCAGAGTAACACACACTACAGGACTGCACTGCTTGAAGCAGTTAATTGGCCATGCGCAGCTTTATCTGTCTCAGACAAGCAGTAACCAGTCCTTCCCCAACTTACCTACTTTTTTATTGTAATTCACATTCTTTTCCATTCCTAACTAATTAAGTTTTACCAAACACAATCAAGTCAAACAGCTGATGAAAAAAAGAAGCTTCCCTTTCTCGGCAGCTTTTATGTGCCATTAAGAGGAGATGAAAGACTCCCAACTACGCTCTATGCACACCCTGCAAATTAAATAAAATCAAAACAATGTTGCTGAATGATTTTTAATTTACACTCAGCAGCATTATATTTGTTCTTCTCTGAGACAAAACTGGATTATACGTTATTGTATTTTGCTATTAAAAACACATGAAGTTTCAGCCATGTTTCACAAGAGACACACTTTTGGAAAGAAATAATTGGGCATCAACCCTGCTAAGCCACATCAAAATACTCAGTTTTCTCATATGAAAGTTTTGCAGCTAGCAAAAAGGCAGACAGAAGCAACAGCAAGCTGTCAGTCTCACAGATCCAGTTGATCAGCTTTATAATACAAGACTAAGACAACAAGCTTACAGTTTCATCTTCACAGCCATTTTAACAAATTCTTCTTCTGGGGGTAGAACCAATGGGTTAATAAGCAATCACAAAGACCAGCACCCAACTAATTATGTTTTATTTACACCCAACTATTTATGTTTCAAAGTTAGCAAAGCAATATTGGGTCTTTTAGCCTCCGACAACTGGACATGTTCGATTTTACAACATCAGCTTTTCTGCTCAGTTGGAGTTGTTTGAGCAAGCTTTCTTCTAAGCTTTGAGAAAGTAACTTGTTTGCAAGCTGGAATCAACTCTCCAGTGTACTTTCATAATTAAGTACTGCAATAACATAAAAACACAGCAATTTCTTATTAGACACCCAGATGCCAGGGCTAAGGAACAGCTTTAACTTCAAAAACGTACAAACATATATTGTCCACAAAAGGCACGTTCTAATTTCACATACGTTGCTTCAAGGAAATTCAGTGGAAATACTTTTGGTCAGCACAGTCTACGTACAGACACAGCAGAGACCTGAGTACCTTCTATAAACATACCAGAACTTCAGTCCTTTTGGACACTTGCCACTTGCTAGAAGATTCTCATTAAATATTAGTACACTTATTTGATATGTGTGACTAAATCAATGGGTCACAAAGTTTTAAAGCACTCTAGGGTGATTTAAATAAATGGCAACACAAACAAACAGATATTTGTGTACAAATGTTACACATTTTCTGCTCCAGCTGATGAATGGTTCATGATTTTCTGTTAAATGTAAGTATGTAGAGCTTGATATAGGAATCTACTGGTAGCTTTGTATGAAAATGCAATGAAGTATAAATAAGGATTCTGGCAACAGAAAACGTGTGCTGCCTTACTACTGAGTAAGAAATAGAGGAATTAGACATACCAGGAGTATTAGACAATTTTAACACAAATGCTTTTAATACTGGTTTGCTTAGAAAAGTAGTTCAACCTCAGAATAAAATTGCTTTGATTAATAAGAACATACGGATGAAAGCTGTATAAAATTAGTTTTAGCATACTAAAAATGGAAAATAATTTTCTGGAGCCCTGGGTTACAACTTACATCTAAACTATATGCAATACTCTGAATTTCTTATGACAAAGAAACCCATTTCTTAGCATAACATTGTGTCCTTAACATGATGCGACCAGTAAGGAAGCCAGCAGTTAAGAAGTATGAAAAGTACTGCAACAAGTTTACCTTTAAGTCAAGATGAACAACATTGTTTCTGTGCAAGAATGAAACTCCTTCTAAGATCTGCTTCATAAGTCGTTTCACATCTTTCTCTTTGAAGGCCTCCTCTCCTTCAGCAACACACTGGTCAAAGATCTCACCTCCAGCAGCACTACAGAACAGCATGAATGTTATTATTTCAAACACTAAGCTAGAGCACCCATTTTATTACACCAGCACAGAAAAGATCAGCAGGTGGTATCATCCAATGGTGATATTTTCAGTTATTAAACATTTTGCAAGCTCTAATGGCCTAGGAAGACTGCCATTCATGACAGCTTTCAAAAGAAGCAAAGATTAATATTCCATGACTTAAGTAAAGTAGATTCTACAGAAACCATTGAGACTATTTTGGAAATGTTACTGACTGTGCTCAAGAGATGAATGCTACATTTGTTTAAAGGCAGCGCTTACCAAAGATGTGTCTTTTGCTATTTCTGTTAAGCTATATGGAAATTTGGCCAAAGTAAGCTTTCATAAAGTCAATGCAAAACAATTCTGCTCCTAACTCTCCTCAAAACACTTTGTACAGACTCAGAAAAGCCTAAAGTTTATAATGGCGTGGTTTGTGAAAAATCTGGTGTACTGGGACACGTTAAGTTTCCACATGGCTTTCATCTCAAAATACTGAAAGTTTTAGCTCTCAGAGCTTGATAAGATAAGCTTCCTTATCTTTTGCCTATATGTGCTTAAATAAACAACAAAAAAATAGGAAAATAACTACAGATGAGCGAATGTTTTTCAAGTACTCCAAAGCAACATGCAAGATCATCTCTGCAGCAACAGAAATAAGCATAACAGAGGTTCCATCTTAGGACAAGAATGGGAAAAAAAACCACGAGTATGGGGTGCTTGCACACACAGATTGCTGAATTGCTACTGATAAGTGTGTAGATGAAATCAACTTGTGTGTGAAATCCCATAATCAGCTGAGTGACAGAGAGTGAAACCCCCTGAGGACAGCTGTCTTCATTACCTCACAATATTATATATATTAATATATATATATTAATTCATTACCTCAAAATACATATATATTAATATATATATATATATAATAATATAATATATAATAATATATAATTCTTATAATAATGACCTGAGCCACCCAGAAGAGAAAGGCATTTTCAAACAGGGACCAGACAAACAAACAAGGCAGTTCTATAAAATGGTAAATCTGGATTACGGACTCTGAGGAAAAAAAAAATAAAAAAAATAAAAAAAAAAATCACTAAATATGTTCAATTTTTTTAGTTTTATGAATACTAACTTGGTTTATGTGGCCCTTGTGCCTTTATTTCTTTTTATTTTACCTTCCCAGATAGCACAATGTTATTTAAAACTCTCCTGGAGACTGTCTTGCAAGAAAAAGATAAATTTAGAAGATGGTTACAACTCAACTTTTCACACAGAGCTTTGTATTTCTGCTCATTACATCGGCTAACTGACACAGCAGTACAATTAGCTTTATTAAAATAAGATTTTTTTTTTCCTTCAAACAAGCCTATTAAAAAAAGCCTATTTTCTTAATCCTGTACCAAAGATGGTGTAACTACAGAATGAAAGCAATTTTCATGGAGTGAGTGTTAATACAATTCTTCTTGAAAAACGCATGCCCTCCTGACACTGGTCAGTACATTTCTTCAGCATGTTTTTATTTAATTCAAGGAAAAGGCAGCTGTATTCTAGCTTTGGGCAGACTCAGATACTAATTACCTGTTTAAAATGGAGGCGAGATCATTTATTCTAACATTTTAAATCACATTCCTTTTTTAAAAAAGGAACATCACTTGGAACTTCAAGATAAATACATAAACACGCCTTCTGTAACCAATGAAAGAAACAAATTCCCTTTTAAGAATATCGCTCTTAGGTTACTTGGAAGACTGATTTAATTCCTTGTAGCATTTTGTTTTAGCGTACATTTAGTGATAAACCCTACTACCAAAACTACTGATCTGTTTTACAGCAGCAAGGCTGGGGTTTTGCTGCAATTTCTCTGCCACTTGAAACAAGAAAAGCATCAGTTCTGCCATTTCTATCTGTGTGACATAGGACTCATTCCCCAAAACAGCTGCCAAACAGGATCACACTTCTTTCTTTAATAAGCTTTTATAAACTCAGCTGAGAATCAGCATGAGGTAGGCCTCATAAGGCCCTACTTGCTGTATGCCCATTTAATACACATACGCTTACAAATTAGAACACTAGAAGTAGACACCAAGCTAAACCACAAGCTACCCAGAATTTTAATATTACACTTAAGTAACTTGGAATTAATTTTCTTAGAAATCAAAGCAAGAAGAAGTTGAAACAAAATATCCCATTACTGAAATGAAAAAAAAAACAAGATAATGAGAGTAGCAGACACTAGACACAAAAAATACTTTTATTTCTGAACGGTTTTAAGTAATCTGCAGTCATTTTACAAAGATGATGAACCTAGGCATCTTCAGAAGTGAGCCAAACAAATAAAGCCTTTGGACATGCACATCCACTTCATGACTTAAACATGGCTGTACCAGCCACCATACAACAGTATTTTGCTTTACAAAGAAGTTTCACATGGCAAAAAAAAAAGTTTTAAACACGCAGTGGTTTTTTGTTTATTTGTTTTTAAAATAAATCAACTTCTCTACTTAGGATGTAGATAGAAAAACTGCTTCCAGACAATTCACTTCATCCCAAAATTGCCACATTTGAACCTATAATTACTGATTCTTTAGAAGAACATGGGAAATTTGTAAACTTCCTTACTGAGAGCAGCTCTGTGTATCGTTGCTGCGAAGCCAGCTTAACCGCCTCCTTTAGGGAAACAGTCTGCTGACTGGGAGCCTCTCAGTCACAGCTGTTGAAAGCACAGTGTCAAAATGAACTCCCAGAAGATTCTCCTACACACCTGTGCCAAATTTTGTAATGCTGCTTAGCAATATTTTCAATTTAGTTATTCAGGATTCCTGATCTAGAGAAGAGATGAAAATACCTGTAAGTATTTCAAGCACAACATTGCTATGATCTCAGCATTCCTGCAGACCAAGAGTTCCCAGGTGCTGACCATGTACTCATTTTTTCCCTCCAAGAAATCATCTTGAATAAGTTTTGCTTCATAGTGCTAATTATAAAATAACTGCCCTGCAAGTTACTGGGTACCCTGACCCTTCTCCAACAGAAAGCAATAAAGAAAAGAATTGTCTTTAGGACAATAAATTATTTAGGTGAACAAGTCACCTTACTCTGGAAAAGATGGGTAAGGAAATATCTAGGGGCACAACTTCTTCAAACTCAAGAATCGTTTAGAATACGTTATTTCTCTAGTACACATTCCCTTAGCAAGGTGTAGAAATAAGATGTGATTCATTTCCAAGCTTAAAAGCAGCACTGACCAGCACTCCCTAGAAATTCACGAACTTGTGACAGTACTGTTGTTGTACCACTAACTTCTATTTAGTCTCAAGCTAAATCCAAGTGCTTTTCATCACTGAAACCAGGCTAACATTTTGTTATTCTTATCAGAATAACTGAAAAGCTGAAAGTCAGCTGAAGTCTAGAACATTAATCACGGTTACAACTACACTGACTTTAAATTCAGTGGAGACTGAGCCTTTTCCTTTGGACGTTTTCATGCACTGTACAAAATTCTACATCCTGCTTCTTTCGAGTGCATTCACAACGCATTAACGCTGTGCTGCTCCTCAGCGAGGTGTGCCATTAGATGGCAACTATGAGAGCAAAAGTACTGACAATTTCTGCAGTGCAGGGCTACCCTAACTTACCACTGCGCCCAAAGACAGACATGACTGAAAATCCATATCTGATGAGGACATATGAGTAGAAAAGCATTCTTGCACATTAAACTGCATGGACTGTTTTCTTTCTGTTCTCAGTTCCCAGACACATGCATACTTCCCCTGCCCCCGTGGTCTTTCCTATCAAGGAGCCTAAGAGCTGAATGAAATGCAGAGAGCAAGGTAACCAACAAAGTTTCTCCCTAAAACACCACTGCTGATCTGAGATAGCCATTAGGTACTAAAGCTTTGTTAACTGCTCCAACAGGTAGACAAGGTGCAAACATTGGAGCAGCACAGTTATTATCACCACAGAACAAGCAGTAACATTACACAGGTCCAGAAGGTGGAAAAAGTACTTCATGCACACATCAAATAAACCCCAACCAACTCCTCAAGATGACAGAGGTAACTTTCCTCTTGCTTGAAGTAAGCAAGATGGAAGTCTACTATATATACACAAGATTCCAGCAGGTAGCTATCCGACTCACATCCTGTTCTGTGCATCCAACAATACTTCCCTAGATTTTGAAGTTACACACAAGTTTGTTTAAAATGTGACCCGCTAACAAGCTAACATCTATTCCTAACTTAGATGTATAAGCATATAGTGATGAACACTTACAAAAATGCCTGCTCTGAAGCACCAGATGCACTGTTTTTCTTTCAAAAGAATCAAAAGTCATAGGTTTTACATAATTACTGAACTCAGAAGTTGCAAGGAAAAAGCAATTTTGAAATCTGAATATGTCAGGTTTTCTGGACTATTATGTTTTTCACTAAACACCCTGGTTTTTATTAATTCAATTTTCACCAAAATAGAAAAATGTCACTGTTCCATAGGGTAATTCCAGGCTTTACACACCACCCCTTCAGACTAGCTCTTCAATTCTCTGCAGTTCATTTGCACATAACCTCAAGAACTCAGTGTTCGCATGGATACAGAGTTCTGCCATCCTGCAGTTTAAACTAATGCTAAAGCCCCATTGTTTTCCATTGCTCGGAACTTACATTAACACTATGTGGGCAATTTTAAGTATGCTATCTGTCAAAGCTGGTAGTATTTTAAAGACAATCCTCCATGCGATTAAGACTTCTCCCCGCAAAGGTGAAACAGCTGGCCTCCCTTACAACAGAACCAACCTCAAGAGAGGAAACTTCTAAATCTTAGCAGATAAAGTTACTGGGCAACGATTAAGTATTTTTCTCCTTCCCATGATAAGGATCTGCCACACAGACCATGAAGCTTAATAGAAACCAAAATGCCCCAGAGAAGCTTACAGCCCAGGTACGTTCCTTAATCCTTTGCACACAGAATGTCAGAAATGTACCAGCATTCATACCTGTGTTGTTGCAACACGTCTCTGGAACATGCTGACATTAAAGAAGCATCCAGATGTATTTGCTGAAGTCAGTGAAAGAGTGTTTTTTTTTTTTTAATTTACAACTCCAACACAGCTATTTATCTCTAACAAGGTATGACTGGTGCATGTAAAAATAATCACCATGCTAACTACTGAACAACGTAGTTAATACTTTGTATTAAAAATGTTTCGTAGGAGAACTGAGTTCTAAATGAAAGCCAGCAATTATACTTAACAATTATCACAATTTCCATCGCTTGTTTCAAGCTTTGAATTCTACTGCTTGTGTTGTGTCTCTATGGGAACCAGAAATTTAAGCTGTATTCTCATTAAATCTGTACTACCAGTGTTTAAAATATGTATTTTTTCATCCCCAGTAATGGTAATCAGACTCTAGAAGCTTGTTATGCTTTTTGTATTCTAACAAAAACTGGAACATTTTATAAATCACTAACAGCATAACTGCACAAGATAGAAAAAATACATTCAAGAAAGAAGCTTGCCTTCATAAAAAAACAACACAGAGTCTAATTCCATTTCACTGAACTTCAAAGATGAAATTTCCTTTGACTTCTGAAAAACATCAGATTAGGGCACAAGATTTCTCACCATTCACTTCTGATAACAGAAAAGGGAACAGCTGTACAAACCAGACTGACTTAGCAGGTAGGTCAAGTCACTGCTCAACTACGAGCCCCATGTTACTCTCGCAGTCATTTTAAATCCGTAGAGTCTGAACACTATCTCAACTGAGCTGTTCAACAGCAAAAAGCATTTGCCTAACTCTTAGAATCAACATGAGGAAAAACTAAGGCTCTGGAGCATCAGATGAGCATTCACTGCTGCAGAAACCCCCATCTGGACAAACTCAATGCTGGGAAGAAAAACATTTAAGTGTAGAGTCACAAGCTAAATGTCACTATTCAAGGTAATGCAGAATACGAGAGATTCAGACTTAAAACAGTTTCACAAGTCTTATTTTCTCCAAAAAGACAACAGAGAGCTATATTTGGGACATGCCTTGAGTGCATGCACGCTCAAAAGGTCTTCCAGTAAATGCTGATACAGCTCTCTTGCCTTTTTCCATCAAGTGGAAGACAAGTTCTTGTCTGTATCACATTAAGAAAAAAGCAGCTAGTCAGTCTGCAAGCAGTAGTATGGGAGTGCTTGCAATTCTAAGCTTGCGTACTTCCTGAAAGAGCTTGTAGTAGAAATACTTAACAGCTTAACCAGACAGAGCAGCCAAGAGAAGGAAAATTCCTATGCTAAATTCCCTAAAAGTATCCTATCCCAGTTAACACTAAGTAAACTTCTGTTTACTTACATGTTTACGTTGAGAAGAGTTACACTGAGAAAAGTTAGAAATTCTGATTCATCTTTGTCTATAAATAATTCCAACTCTCACTCCTCAAAAAACCTTAACAAGCCAACAACAAAAACAAACCCCAACAAAACATCTTCAAAACTAACAAACATTCTATTTAGGTCAATTTTGAAGATATTCACAGTTTTTCATTGAGGGTAGAAACGAGCTGCCAACTACAAAGTTCTTCACTCTTGGTTGCAGCAGGTTTCAATGCTTTCATTTAAATATACGACGTTAAGTTTTGATGCCTTTTTCAACACTGGTAAAATGAACAGACTTCATTCTGTCACTGCCAATAACAGAAACTTCAGTGGCTGTGCAGGTACTCACTGCTTCTCTCTGCACCTTCTATTAGTGTGGAGCATGCACAGTTCAGATTTCACTAAAAATTTCTTCATTAAGTACTTAGTTTATATTTCAGCTTTGAAAGATACTATACAACTGGAAAATTTCTTACATTCTGCTGTATTACAAGACTGCAATAACTTCCTGCAATACTGATTTTCTTGGCAATTCTTTAAACTCAAGCAGGTGACAAGCAAGCAATAAAATTGTTTTTCACATTATCCATACAGGTGGAAAAGATTTTTATACTACAGTTTTTAACAAATGCTACTGAAGGTTATGCAGAAGTTATTACTAGTACTTACTATTCCAGGACTAAAATCATCTCCGTTGCAGTTTCATAAACTTCATGCAAGTTAATGACCCAAAGGTTGCATTGTGCCAATTCAAGGACTGCAATTTCATGGATTATTTCCATCCGACAGTCTTGGCCCTTTCTTCTTTTTCTCATGAATTTTGCTGCAAACTCTCTTTCAGTGTCTTTTTGGATGCATTTCTTCACCACTGCAAATTTTCCTCTGAAATTAAAGAAGAATTTTAGGTTAGAACTAAGTCCTTTATTGACAACTTCAGTATAATCCTTGTAAATCAATATTTCAGAAAACCTGAGCTAAATCCCTCTTAAGGGACACCTTTACCACATGCTCTAAAATTAGAAAGATGCCTTGCTGAGTGATAGCCTCTATTCTAAAGAGGTAAGGTTACATCTCCATTCAAAATAAGGATTTTAAAACAGAAAACTACAACAGCAAAGCATCAGTTCAAGTAACTCCAAATCTTCAAACATACAGCAGAAATGAACTGTGCTAGTTAGGGAGATTAAGACACCCTTGAGCCTTTCATAAAAAGCTAGTAAAATGGTATACAAGCAAGAAAATTATGCTTTCTGTGACTATACTTAAGCAAACTATCTGTCCAGTTACTATTTCCACCGCTATATTCAAGGCAACAGCAGGCAGCAGCTTCACTGTGCTCAAGATCCCAGTCTAATTATGCTGTGAATATCCATCCTCTTCTCTTATTTTCCAAAACAGCACCTCATGCTCTCACTATGACGCACCTGCAAAGACAACAGCCATAGTTTTGATTGCTTCTCAGTTCTCAAAAACTCCACTTGTCTCATTGTTCAAGAAACACAAAACATTTCAAAAAGTAGAGAAGCGGGGCCAACACAAAACATTCTAACAGCTCTTGCAGCAATGACAGAGTGAATGCAAACACACACTGCAGAACTGAGCACAGTGCTGGACCCATGCTAATGGGTATCATTTCTGACAAAACACAGTGGATGAGTTACACTAAGCCAGCAGGTCCAGCTGAACACACGCTGCAGCACTTTCAGAAGTCTTCCCCCACAGCATTTTGGGCGCTTGACTTCCCAAGCCACTCAATTCCATTCATACAGTACTGATTTTTAGAATGAAAAGGTCTATGAATTAGTGCATCACCTAACGTGATGATGAATCCCCATCTCTGTAAGTATAGCCATCTTTTAGAATTCTCACCATACAGGTATAACGTTAGACAACATGACCATTCCTACTTTCGTGTCATCATTTTCTTATAAAGCTGCAGGAATAACTTGGAGAGCCTTTACCCTGTTTCCTCATTTAACTTACTGCAGGATAGCTGAAACCAATAAAATTAGAGTCCTCATCTCATTTGAAATACAATTACTTGAGTCTTGCCTTTCCTGTGGCACAAGCTGAAATGTACAGAATTAACTAATTCAGCTCATGTCAAATTGATGATTTGATTTGACAATCAAATTGATTGTCAAATCTCACTCTCCCAGCTCCTAACCTAGCGACAGGCTGCTTTCCACAGAGTAATTGCTGACAGAATTTGTGGTCACCCTGCTCATATCAGAAATTTGTTTCAAATCTGCCCAGCTGGAATTAAGTAATAAGCATCCACGAAGTGGCTATCTGCTAGTCATCTGCTAAAACAATCTAATTTATAACTACTGATACAGTCACAGTCATTAAGGACATTTTGCATAAGCACCCATTATCTGCAGAAAAATAGGAATAAGAAAATAGACCAGAGCACACCCATACATGAAGGCTGACAAACAGCAAGAAAATGCTTTAAAAAAGCTTTGCAAATGCATGAAACTACAATGGGATTTTGTAGCACTAGGAAGGTGCAGTCAAAAGGTCACTATAAAATGGTTTAAAGAATACAGATGTAACTGCAGAATGCCATGGGAAGAATGGCCACCCAAAGCCTAACAGCTATGTGCCTGCTGCAGATCTAGCAAAAAACACCAAGCATCTGTAGCACGTACAGCTCATCGAGAACACCGAAACATTCCAGAGACCATGCACTCCTAATTCCCAAAATGCTGCAAGGATGCTGTTTCTTTTAAGCAGAGTTCTAGGAAGGCTGTGATCATGCATAACAGTAAACATCCCTCCAGTACTGCCATCCTAACCACAATCAAGAGCAACCATCCTGATGTAGCCAGGGAAAAGGCTTTTAAGTTATTCCAAATGAAGATGTGAGTCCTTATTACTTGTGTACAATATAAAGTTACACATTTATCAAAAGCACTCAAATTGCTACTGAAGCTGTGTTTCAGCACCAAATCCAAACAGTGCTCATGGAGAAAAGTAGCAGAAAGAAAAGTAATTAAAAAAAAAAAAAGAAAAAAGAGATAAAAGAACAGAACTTGCTGTTAAAGGGATTGCTAGTCATTTTAATGACTAGTAGATATGCAGATACTGTGCCGTAGAGGTCTCTGTTCATTGCAGGAGAGTTGGAATAGATGGATCTTTAAGGGTCTCTTCCAAACTCTGATTCTATGACTGACCCCACTATTCCGGTCATTGAAACGAACGTTGAAGAACATCGGTCCCAAGACTGACCCCAGGGAACAAATGTCATCACCAGCCTCTACCCAGACACACAGCTATTGACCACAACACTATGGCTGCAACCACCCAACCGATTCCTTACCCACTGAGTAGTCCACCTTTTAAATCTGTATATGCCCAATCTAGAGACTAGCATGTGGCATGGGACCAAATAACAGTCCTTGCAGAGGTCCAGGCAGATGACATCAATTACCCTTCCTCTGTCCACCGATGCAGTCACACCATTGTAGGCCACCAGATTGGTCAAACACGATCTGCCACTGGTGAAGCCCTGCTGGCTGTTTCAGATCATCCCCTCATCTTGTATATGCCTTACATAGCTTCTAGGACAATCTGTTCCATGATCTTCCCAGGCTCAGATGTGAGGCTCACCACCCTGTAGCACCCTGAGCGTTGCCTTTTAACCTCCAAAGGTACATTTTCCTTCTGAAAGAACGTCTCTCCAGTGCAGAGTCAGAAGCTTTTAATTCTAGTACCACCAAAGCATTTAGTAAGAGTAGTTCAGAAATGTTTAAAACCTTCCAATTGGCAGAGCATTGTTTTTGCATTACATACAAAACCTATCTGGAAGCAAGTTAATCAGCTAAATGTTGCCAATTTATCACACAGGAGTCACTAAGGAAATAAAACAAAGTTCAGGTAAAAGGAAGAAACAACGAGAGACCCCGGTATGCGGCCACAGTCATGCTGCTGACTGCACTGGACAGAAGTTGGCTAGGTGATGGAATTGAAAGGACACTGCACAGGAGTTCTGCTGGCTGACAAGTATTTATTACAAGTTGTTCAAGGCTTAAAAAAATAAAAATAAAAAAAAAAAAAATCAAGAACACCTTGACATAATACCTATAGCTATTGTAATACTATAAAGCTGTTATAAAACCTAACCACTGTCTGTAAAACTCACCTTTTCTTAATACAATCCCAGAAAAATCTGACTTGACAAACGTGATACTTCCAACTGACAGAACTAATCACTATGCACCTATCTAGGTTCACATCTGAGACTACTTCAGAACCAAAGATACCGTCCACTGGAAAAATAAAAAATCAAAGTAAGAAGTTAAGCCAAGAGATAAATTTGTAAGTATTTCCCATCAACACAGACTGCGTAGTAGGCAGAAATAAAAACAGGTATGAAAAAGCTTTCCCAAAGAGTACACCCAGATGGTGCATCTTTGTGTTTCTTAAGATGTCGCTTATCAAAATTCCTTTCAAGAAACAGATCTGCTATTAAATTGTGAAGACAGCATTACCAGTTTAGCTATGTTAAGAGGAGCTACAAGGGAAGAAGGAAGCTATGGTAAGAAGGAGCTACACTGAAGGAAGAACAGTTTTGAGAGGTAGTATTTCATGTTCCTCTCCAAAGTTAAAAAGTGACTATCAGTTATCCAAACAAACAAAAACGCTTTTAAGGGTGACTTAAATAGGAAACAAGTTGTTCTCAGTCTTCACAAGAGCCTCAGTCAAGAATTATGATTTAAGATATCATATCTGATCAGCAAGAAGCTTAATGCCATCTTTCAAGACTGCCAACAGAATTAGCATTATTTTATGTGGCACATAGTATGGCTGAAAGGAAAAGCCTCGCATCACACATCAAATGTCAAATCAGATACACAAGAGCATTTATGTCACACCAACTAATTCTGGTTCTCATAGACTCAGGGAAACAGAACTAACCTTACAGTAATAGTTTCAAGTTGAGCTAAAAAGCACTGTCACTATTACAGATAGTAGCAACTACTTTAATATGTTTATTTTACAGAAAGCTTAGAAAAATTTTCTGAGATCCATAACACTATATGCAATTTATTACACAATTCATGTCAAACTTTTTTTCCTGGGGGTGATTTTTCAGTACAATTTTCGATTTCCAAAGAGCCAGGTGAGGGAGGTTCTATTTCTGATGTTTGTGAATATTTCCTCACAAAATTTTATTCTCAAATGGTGGAGTCAGCTGCTTGCAAGCCTTGCCTTCACCTACTCACTTCCCCAACAGTTTCACCTAAGCCAGCAGCTGCTTAGAAATGTGACAGCATACCTCTGCATTCTTACTGATACAGCCAACTGCACAAGACTCACATATGACTAAGATCTGAACTCCTGAAAGCTACCTGAGAAGCAAGTTTATGCCAGAAATTCTGGAAAACCAATTCAAGAGCTAGGCTACTTTTCCATGAAAGCACAGTAAAAAATGAAGAACACATGATTATTTTGTTCAGTTTTCCTCAGCTGATTAAAATAGTTACTCGTGGTCTGGGTGGAGAACGTGCTTATTTATTAAAAAAAAAAAAAAGAAAAAAAAAAGGTGGAATGAGGAAAATCAACTGAATTGAACTTGATACACCTTTACAGGCATGCACTACACATATTTCACTGGCAGAAGATTGCTTGGTTTAGAGCAGTCACTTAAGAATACTCTTATGTTCCAGAGAAAAAGCAGTGCCAACTGTTCAGGCTTTTTTCCAACTCACCTCTAGAACCAGGAGTTTTATTTTTAGTACAGAAATTATGGCTACCAACATGTGCCTAGCTTGTTTGACATTAAAAGAGTGCAATGCCACATCAATAAGCTGAGGAATTAACAGCCTAGTAGTATTTTGTGTGCAATTATCTAGGGGGTATTTTGTTGAGGAAAAAGAGCAAAATATCTGAACACAATTATACTGGACACTTCAAAGAAGCTGTAGGTAATGTGAATCAGCAACAAGAAATTTTGATTGAGGCCGTGTTTCTGGAATATGGAGCTCAGACATCTAGAGGGTGTATCGTACGCATACTCAGAAATATGCATCAAGGCTGCCACCACAAAAATAATTAAAATACCGTTCCTGATTTTACAGTAAAATTAGGCAGCGTACAGATGATAAAGGTCAAGCAACTGTTGCCTTGTCCTGCACAAAGAGCAAAATGCTTTGGATTAGCTCATCTCAAATGAGTACTGCAGAAATGGTTAAAGAGCGTGCTGACCAGAAGTGGCATCCTTACAACATTAAACAGAAAGTTCAACATTAAACACCATACAACGTCAAATGAAGATGTATCTGTGAATGTTCTGATTTGGGGGCAATAAAATTAATATGGCTGAAATGTCAGCAATTTAAGTTTCCCATCCAGAATAGCCGTGCTTTTGGCATTTTCCCTGAATTTACTGCTAGAAAAAGCAGGTTCTATTTGGTTACACTTGCAAAGGCCTGTTCAACATCCAAGCCAGGCCTATTTGAGTACATAAGCTTTACATCCCCAAAGCCATTTTTTCCTGCAAGCAGAAATAACAAAGCCTGCTTTCCTGTGGTCTCAGTGACATCACAACCAGGTTCCTCCCCTGCTAGCCTGCAGTTCTTCCAGCAGTGCTTGTCCAGAACTGCCACCCCTGCCAGCCACCAGGTCCTGCATCTCTCCATTCTCTGATCACCACATGGCCCCAGCTGTGTGCTGTGCTCTCGGCCCCTACCCACCACCTGCACATGCAGGAATGGGAAGCAGAGCACGAGGCTCTTTCAGCAGAGCTACACTGACAGCCGGGCTGGAGGCCAGCAAGCAGCGTCCCGATGAGCTCATACACCCAGCTTGTGCCGCATCTGCTGCCTGCTCTCTCCTCCAAACCCAACGTACACAGTTCACATTCTCTTCAGAATTCCCATCTCAAGTTCAGCTTTTAAGCAGTTCCCTTGTTACGGGAAAAGAGATGGACACAGAGCATATGAACGTTCTTTTCCATAGCTGTTTCCTGAGCAAATTCAGCTGCCAAATTAAATGAGCTCTGTGAGCAAGGACTGCCTTTTGTCTTAGGCAAAACCTTGTCCTATTTGGTTGCTAATTTGCCCAAGCCCTTTGCAAAGACAGACCTACTCAAAAGTAAATGTTTGCACACTCTGCAAGCAGATAAAAGCAAAATAATTTCTGCTAAGTGTACGTTATCAACAAAATGCCATACAAAGAGATATGAGTGCCAGAGAGACTTTCTAGGTGCCTTTTTAGCTTGTCACAGCGGATTAGCAAAAGTTTCTCTTTAATGGAAGTACTCTCACTTCACACACTTCATGTGTGAAGTACTCACTGGTTTTTAGACAAATTAGCAAAAAAGGTATTTGAAACTGAAGGAGAAGCAAACACACACAGTCAGAAGTAGGGACTTCTGTAGTGGAAGGGAAGTTGAAAACCTTTGTGGAGGTAAAGAGAGGGAAGGCAGCTGGAACTGAAACTCATCCTGCTACTGCAGAAAGGCAATGCCACCCTCGGAACAGACACATAACTCATCCCGACACAAGTACAGGTGCAGAATCAGCCTTTACATAAAGATCACCCACAGCTCCGGCCGCCGGTGACCCCACACAAACATCCCGAGAACTCTTCGCTCAGGCTGCGCCGTCTGCATCCTTGCCCGCAGCACAGAAGCACTCACTCCAGTAGTGCCCGCGTGCGCTAGAAGGAACCCTCACCAATTCTTCAGTTAGGCCAACGGCCGCCCAGCTCCCAGTCAAGCCCTTACTTGGGGGCAGAGCAGCAGAGCTCCTGAGAGCCGCTGAGCTTTGAATCTAACCGAGCTCCGTCTCCCGCGCCACCTGCGCCGAGCCGCGGGGCCGAGCGCCGTAAGGCAGCAGGGCGGTATGCCACGGTCAGCCCCGCAGCGCGGCTGGGCGCCCAGGAGCGCAGAACGAAAGCTCGTCTTGCAGCACGTCCTGCCGGACGTTCCATCTTCGCGAACGGAAAACCGCCTCTTCCCCATCGCGGTGCCCGGCCCGGCGCCCTGCAGCTGCCCTGGCGGCGGCCGCACACCCACCTGCCGAGCTCCCTGCCGGGGCTGAGGCTGTAGCGCTGCTGGAAGGGCTCGGTGCGGATAGGCGTGCGGATCTCCGTCAGCAAACCGCCTCGCCTTCGGCCGCGGCCGGCAGCGGGCTGAGGCGGGCACTCGTCGCGAGAGCGGCCGGGCGGCGGCTTCTCCTCGGGGCTCATAGCTTCTCCCGTGACGGCGGGACGCCTCTTCCCGCCGCGCTGCGCCCCGACTCGGCGCGGCTCCCACCCGCCCGACGCCCGTCAGGGGAAGGAGGGGCGCGGCGCGCACGGCACAGCGCGGCCGGCGGGGGGCGTGGCCACGGGGCCCCGCCCTGCCGCCCTCACCTTGGAGCGCGGGGGAGGGGAGCGCGGGGCGGCGCGGCGGCGGGGCAGCGCCCCCTGCTGAGGGCGGGCGTGGGGAGCGCGGTTGCACCCGGGCTGCCCCGAAAGTAGTGCGCTGTTACGCCGGCCCGTGGCAACAGGGGCGGGTGTCGGTGGTATGGCGGTAGGGGTTGAGCCTTCCCACTGTGATGCTGCTATACCGTGTGGCAGATGCAGCAGAGGGGCAGTCCGACAAATTGGCATCTGACATGGGAGTGCGTATGAAGCAAAGCAAACTTTCTCCATGCGGGAAAAATGGCAGCCTTTGACATTCATCGATGCTTGCTGGATGCTTATGGGGACCAGAGAGTGGATATGAGCAGCAGTGGTGACAGTGGGTCACCACGTGCAGGCTCTTGTTCATCACTGGCAAAAATGCAAAGCTAATGTTGGTGGCAGTGCTGAATGTTGGTGGCATGTAGCTGACAGTTTGCTGTATCAAGCAGGGCTGTTGTGCTCTTTGTATCTGTTGTGGTTTCTGTGGAAATGAATAGGAGGCATTACTTTCAGAGCAACCTACATATATCGCTGTATGAGTAGTCCATAGTTACAATTTTATTCTGTGTGCTTGTGAAGCTTGTTTTTTGCTACTGCACAGGTAGCAAAAATAATAAATAATAATAATATAATAAAAATAAAAATATTTAAAGTCTAAATATATGGTATTTAAAACTAATAATATAATGGAGAAGATATGGGAAGGGGAGAAGATACAGGATTGATCTAGCGTGAGAGCTTTCGTGCTACTGGCACACTGGCAGGGCAGACCTGTGTTCCTTAACCAAGGATGGAGTTTGTTTCTGTGGCTGTTTGATGGACAGAACTGGGAGAGGCTTGGGAAGCAGCCTCGGTGACCCTTCACTGCTTGGCTTCCCTAGCGTCCTGACCTGCTAAAGAGAACAGCTCTGTGTGGCAGCTGCTGGCCCAGGCAGTCCTGCTGAATTTGTCTCCATTCAGGGCACAGCATCTCTCACAGCCTGCCAGTGTGTAGAGCACTCAGGAGGAGAGGCTCGTGAGGAAGCAGGCCAGCATGTGAGGAAGGATCCAGGCCAAACCCCAGTCGTTAGTTGGTGAAGATTCAAATGGGAGAACAACTGCTGACAAGGTGTTTCTCTGAAATTCCCTCATTCACTTAATGCCAAACCTGCTTTGCAGGATTAAATAGCTGAAGAATAACTTCCAGAACCAGAATAATGGAGAGTTTGAGACCTATGGTACTGATGTGCTTTCCACTCAGAATGTTGTTTAGATTGTAGCAGGGCCAGACTGCTCCTGCCAAACAATAACACTCGGATTATACGGTGGTTAAAAATTGTGACATCTGAAAGTATGTTCAGAGGCATCCGCTGTGGAAAAGGTACTGTTTTCTGAAAAAATGTTCTTAACTTAAAAGCATTTTAATCATAAATAAAGCTTTCAGATACTTAATTCTTGTAATCTTTTCTACTTCTTTACACTAGGAAAAAAAAAAAATCTGCAAACACAATTAATGGAAAGAAGCACAATTACTGGTTCTGAAATACAAACAGAGCATCCTTAAAATATTTGGGGATGTTTAAGATTCTCTGGCCAAATTTATAGTAAATTATGTCTTTTAGATAATTGAATTCCTTTAAAAATTTAGCAATTGATTCTGTATGCAACAAATCACAGGCTTTTATGTTTAGGGCATATGTTTATTCAGACAAATTTAAAATATGTTTGCATCTAAATTATGGAGAATTCTGAATGTATTGTTTCCCTTTATGTGAAAGAACTTTTATTCCATATTGCACATTAGTTTATCTGTTTTTCTTCCATAGGATAGAAAATACCAGTGACATCAGAAGCCCGGTGTCTTAGTATAACAGAAAGATGGATCTGTTGTACTTTTAGACAGAATTATCCGGAGGATACGACAATGACAGAAAAAAATGTGCTTTGCTATCTTTAAAACAGACAAAAATAAAATCATCTTCTTTTCTATGCACTAGCCATAGAACAGACTGTGATTTGCTCAGCAGTGCCAGAATACTATGGAGTTGATACATGGAAGTATAGTTTTCCCTATAGAAAGAATAAACATCCTCTTTATGACTCGCTGTAGGTTTACCTGTGTATTAAAATAGCACTTGCAGTTTTATATACTGCAGCACAAGCTTACACGCAGGGTCCAAAGAAGGAGAAATGTGTGTGTGGATAGTGTTTGATTTATTTGGAGATAAGCAAACGGATGTAGGTAGGCTGGTTACTCTCGTGTATTACCTCATGTATGAAAAAAAATACGAATTCTTTTTGTTTGGGTGTTTGGCTTCAATCACTGCAACATTGCCTGTGGTTTGATCAATTGTACACGGATGGCAGAACATTGGTTTCAGTGTACACAGATAACTGTTTAATATTTCCATATATTTTTCCTTTTCTGCCAACAGCATCCTAGGAGTTTGTTCTCATGGCAGTGTTTGGCTTGCAGGCTAATGAGCAGGAGGTAAGGTGGAAGACACCACTACCAGTGCTCTGTTTAAAAGAATGCTCTTTTCCACTGAAGTCTGCATGCACTGGAATGGAGGAGAGATCTCATTTCTGCTCCAGAGATGTGTTACATAGGAACATTTTGCTTAGCAGTATTATCTGACTTCAGCTTGGTCTTCACAGAGCCTTTCCCTTTCCAGTATGAAAGTGTTTAGGCAACTTGTACCTGACCATCCTAAATGAGTGTCATCATCATCGTGATCCATTTGTAACAGAAACATGGAATCTGTGTATCCATAGCTTACCATGCAAAAATGGCTTAAGGTTGTTTTTCAGGTGCTAAATTCGACCTTTCAACTTATATAGTCACAGAGAAATATGATCTTCTGTGGCTGGAATTTCTACAGGCTGCCTGTGCTCTGTATGAGGTCATTTATTTTGCACTGATGAACCCCTTATTTCTCCATGTGATTGTTTTACACGTGAGCCAGCAGGAAGAGCTCATCACCTGAATTGTTTCACTCCTGTATTCATCAAGTTCTTTCTGACACCATTTAAAGGCACTTGCACAAGAGCTCTGAGTACCCAACAGCACTGAAAAACAGTCCTACACTATGTCTGTACAAAATGAAAGCTTTTACTAGCTACAACAAAAAAAGCGTTACTAATTTTCACTTCTCCAACCTGAGGATGGAAAGCAGATCTCCACTAAGTGGCAACACTGTGCATCATTATTGCTAGATTTGTGGAATTATTTTTACATTTGTGAAGGTTTTAATATAAATTGCTGCTCATGTGGCAGTAATTTTTCATTTTGCTCCTAGGGTTTTCTTTCATTATTTCCAAGACAGATGAATTAAGTTTGCACTAGGAAGATCTTAGGATAACCTTCCCAAATGCTTTCGCAGGTTCATATTTTGCAGAGTTTTCCATTTGAACAGGAGCTTTATATATATTATAATAGCACTCATTTACCAGTTGGAAAACACATCAAATGGGTCCCCAATCAGATTGGGTGCTCTTCAGATCACTTCCACTGCTCTGCAGCATCAAGTCAGTCCCAGAGATCTCCCACAAATAAGGCAGACTTTATATTTTACAAAATTAAGGGTGCAATTATATTTACTTCATATCTATGCCCTGTGCATGAAGATAATGTATTTCAGTTTGTACTTTAAAATACTGAAATACTTTAAATTGAAGCACAATCGTGATGTTTGAAAGCCATGTTGTGTGCTTTACACACCAGGGTAGTAAGGGCGACATTTTGATATGCCAGTTCTGTTAATCAACTCCTGAATCACAACAGCTGTTGCAGGCCAAAAGCAGGGCAGTTTGTATTCACTTGCCAAGGATACCAAAGCTGTCATCAAATACATCCTCACACATTGCAAGTATAATCTTATATAGTAATCTAAAGTAATACTACTTCCAGTTCTTCTAAAAAATTCACCAGTTGGATTTAATATTAAGAAATAACATGGAGATACTGAAGTCAAACCACAGCTTGTAACAACGTTCCTGAGCAGATTCCAGTGCTGCCCTAGCTGCATTCCTGAAAAGCTGTTATCTAAATATGATGACTCTGTGAGGCACATATACTGCTTTGCCTACTGGCTGAAGCATACATTTTAATTCTGCAAACAGAGAAATACAAATGTGTGCAATTTATTTTTGTATGCTATTTTGATTCTGGAAAACCACCATTAGGAAATCACAGCAACAGTTCCTAAACTTCTGTCTGTTGAAATTGTCTTTTATTTTGATACTGAAACATGTTAAAGGTAAAGGTATGTTCCTGAAGTGTACTGATCTTCA
This sequence comes from Centrocercus urophasianus, assembly GCF_019232065.1. Taxonomy (NCBI): domain Eukaryota; kingdom Metazoa; phylum Chordata; class Aves; order Galliformes; family Phasianidae; genus Centrocercus; species Centrocercus urophasianus. The sequence continues at coordinate 608,698 of NW_024885022.1, forward strand.
CAGAAGGGAACGCAGGTGACCTCAGTATTACTCTTGTTTATCACCGACATGGAAAACTTTCCCATGCAGCTCTGCTATTTTCTTATACTGCAGAGGTTTATTATGCGAAATCCTACATGCTAGTGAGTTAGGAAAAATACCATTGGGTGTAGCGTTCAGGCATTCTCCAGCTAGAGTGGCTCTGTGGGAATGAACTTCGTTTACAGTAGAGTTATGACAATATAAACCTGCTTTGCAGCAAAGCCTCATACAAATAAGAATCAGGCTTATGTATATAGATATATATACAGAATAATAAATCATCTTTTTTTCTCCAACATTCCAAGAAGATGGGAACTAAATAAAACCACACACTTCATTTTGATAAACCCATGAGAAGTATTTTCAGGCAAAATCATTTTTGAAGAATTAAATTAAAAAAATAATAGAGAGTAGTTTTGGAGCTCATGAAGTATTCATGATTAGAGGAGACACGATGGATCCTTTGTAGTGTTGTTCTCTCTTCTTTGTTCTCCATCGTTCTGCAGAAATGACAATTATTGTCCAACTGATGTCGTACATGAGAACAACAGTCAGGCTCTGAGCTTACTTTTTGTGTATTTAAAACAAAACCTGTGACTTTGCTACCACAGGATGGGATGGGACTATTATTGATGTAACAGGTCACTGTTGCAGAAACCAAGGTCTCCAATCCACCCTAATGATCAGTAGCTCATCTCACTGCTTTTTACTGATGCTGCTTACCATTTTCCTCAAAGTCTTCCAATTGTTTCTATTTTTCCCTGTAAAAACTTTTCATATTTGATGTAAGCTTCCCAGCAGTCCTTTTCTACCATTATCCCTCATGAGGTGCCATTTATGTAAGAAAACAGGTATGGTCAGCAAGGCGTCATGTATGGTTAGCTGACTGTGTATCTGAGATGTGTTAATCTAACCTGGAATGTGCTAATGAAACATGCCTGAGATATTACAGTGATGAGCAGCAAAGAAATGGGTGTGACATACTGAGAATTCCACAGCATCTGGTACTTATTTGCTGTCAACACTTAATGCAGACTTTGCATACTCTATTAAGAAATCATCTTTGCACTTGCTTTTCATACCTGTAATACAGTAATTAGATGTGGAAGTGAGGTAAGTGCCTCTTTTGTCCCTGTTTGTCCAGATGTTTTCTGTAACAACGAATAACCTCACATGCTTTCAAGGCATGTCTTAGGTTTGGTCTTAGCTTTGTCTAGGAGAGTACAAGGGCTTTGGTTATGTGCACTTTTGGGGAAAACCTCAGGTTTTAGACACGTACCCTGGGAAACTGAACAACAGCAGCGGAAAGGCCTAAATGCAATGAATGGATAAAATCTTGTCCTGGCAGAGGAAGAGCAACTCGAGTCAGTGCACTTTCACCTATGCCAATTTCCCCCCACTCTAGTGAAATACATCCTCTACAAAAGAAATTGTTTGAAAGAGACAGCCCACACAATACCATAACAAAGTGATTTTATTGACATTCCTCTATGGTGATATGGTTGAATAGAAAGCACAGCCTATCATGTGAAATTTTTCTGTCAATATAAGCAAAATCAGTCCAACAAGGAGGACCTTTCCTGCCATTGACTTTATGTAGTCTTTAACAAAAACCGTAACAGACGTATCCTTTATTTTAGAGAAATTGGAAGCTGCAGGGAATTTGGCTAATGGTACAATACTTATTCTATCTAGTAACTACTATGTACAGGCATCTGTTTTTCTACTAGAACAAAGGAACTACTTGACTCACTGGAGAGAAAGTAACAATCCAATCTGTTGGACCTTGTCGTGACAGGAAATCCTATCACAGATTTAGTATATTGCAGCAGTTTTTTGTGTTTTTTGTTTGTTTGTTTGTTTTTATAATGAGCACTGAGGTACAGCAAGAATTATAATAGAAAAAGCACCGCATTTATTACAGAAAGGTCTGTTGGTCTGCATTTGACTGAAAGTGTTCAATCTTGACTGGGAAGCTCTACTTATAGAGACAGGGCAAAAAAATACTATTTCAACAGAAATTAAACAAATCTCATCACATTCATCCTTCTGGATTTCCGTAGACTGTCACAGGATTAATAGCAAAGTTTAACTCCTCTGCTGTGAGTGTGTATTTTAGTTTATTAGTTAGTCAATTTCCATGTCAAAATTCAGTACCCTGCTTTTTTGAGCTGGAAGTGTATCAGCTATTTGTTACTGTGAAACAAGAATAACAAAGTACAAAGCCAACCGCCTCCACAGGCTGTCTCAGACTAGAATACCAACTCCAACCTCATCTCCATCTCACTAAAAACTTCATGGGCACTTGAGCAAATTTGGTGAAAAAAGTTCTGTGTCAGACTGTACAAAACTCATAATCTCTCCATTAGATGTTAGGTGTAATTTGGACCACTTACTCCTTGCCTTGTCATAGCCACAGAACTCCCTAGCACACAAAACTGAGTTCCAAATATGCACAGCCACGTGATTGAGACTGGATGCTCACAGAATGTCCTGCAGACTGAAATGATGTTTGTAAGGTTTAGACCTGATGCAGACAACAGTAAGGTACAGCTGTGACTGTACTGGATCAAATGCTACATAGCTTTTGTGCTTGAACAGTCAGTGTGACTTCTTCAAGGTGGAGAGCACTCAAATTCTCTTATCTTCAGCATAAGGCTACTATAGCACCAGGATTTCATCAACAGCAATACTCCTTTTCTTCCTTCTACCATTAATACCATCACAGCAATCGCTTTGAGAAAAGTAAAACCTCTGAACCCAAACTACTACAAACTACCATCACTCATTCCTCCTGTCAGAGAATGCATTTCAAAAAAGCTGTCAGATTGCCTATCCCACTTTTAATTTGCATTTTTAAATCTGCTGATGTTCGTCTCATATCTTATATAGCCAACACCACGTGCAGTGTGAACTGAGGAGAAGGAGTTGAACAGATTTTTTGAAAGCTCATTGCTCACGTATTTCATTGTAAGTCTGCTTGATGCAAAATTTGAAAGTCTTTCCTACGAGAAACTGAAACCAGAAATTCTGTAGTTAACAGTTATATTTTACAAATGAAAATGCAGACCTGGGAAGAGAGCACATATACTAACAACAGCGCTGAACCATACGATGAAGAGGGAAGGCTGTATGTCTTGCATAATAATACAGAAAATCAAGTTATTACGTAATGGACAGCTTTAATAAGAGAGCAAAGGAGATGTGTTCTTCCCCTCACTCGTTAGCACCGTTCTCTCCCTCACTCCGACATACAAGGACACCAAGGTGCACAGCTTCCCCTTCACTTCAGATTGCATCCAGACTCAGGCTGTGGTATGAATGGAAAAATGCCTTGTGAGGTGCAGACCTGGATACCCCAGAGATGGTATCAGTGTTTGAAAACATATCAGAGTAGGGCATCTGGGGAGATAGAGGGATAGAGATGAAAAGTGAAAGAAAAGCAAGAGTAGCATGGTGTTTATCTTTATGAAAATATTTGTCTGCTTTCCTCTATTTCTGACTTTAGACTAAAACAAACAAGCAAGCAAAAACTAAGGACCCCAAACAAAAATCCTTCAACAAAATTTGCATGATTTTGTCCTTTATGTCATCACAAACAAATACGAATAACAACTTTTAAAAATACTCCTAGTTTGTGCACTTGAAAGCTAGCTTGGACTAAGGATTTTGATGGCAAGAAGCAGGCTGTGCTGTATATTTTCTAGAGCAGGAACACACAAGCTGCTTGAGATGGCATTTGTCAAACATGGAGATGCACAGCACCTTATTTAGAGTTCAGTGTGTGGTGAGGGCCAGAATATGTTGTGAAGAAGAACCTCAAGAGCTTTTGCTCTTTCAGTCAGTGGGTTTTGACGCTGCCTCTGAAATACAAATATCTTTTATTATGCTACAAAAAATAGTTTCACCTTTTCTTAATAAAATAGAGTTTTAAATACTAAAAAAAATAACTATACAGCATTGTAAAGAATTTTTATTTTTTTTTTCTTTTGCTACGTCAGTGAGACAGCTCTGCACGCACTGTTCTCTTTTGCCAAACCAATTGGATACTTATCTGCCTTTTCTTCTATTGTTGGAAGACACCCAACGTTTGAGGAAGTAGAGATAGCTCTGTTGCATTAATATGAGCAGGAATAACTCAGGACCTCACTGAATTTTGGAGCACAGTGGTGAAGAGGCAGAAATAATGTGCATTGGAAGATTACGTTTGGTCTCTTATGCTTTGACTCACCCTTCTGTAGATCATGTGCATGTGACAGATGTTCTCAGAAAAAAAGACTCCATCTTTACTCTGCAGTGGGGCTGAGTACGTGCAGTAGATGCTTGAGTTTTGTGGAAATGACAGGCATAATTTCTGGTGTCTGTGTAAGAAAGGTGGCGTGTAGTTAAGGCATCCTATGCAACTGTACTCAATATGAAAAACATGTATTTTAAAATACATTCTCAGTAAAAGCCATGCAATAAATTACTAGAAAAGAGGCTGAAGGGTTACAGAAATAGAATGAATGGGGCAACTTAAATATCCCAAGTATTTTCTATATCACTAATAAGACCCACTGCCTAGAAACATTCTTTGGGTTCCCTCACCTTTCAGATGTCTCCTAACCTAAGAATCAAAGCAGAATGGTACAAAACTATGAATGCAGTTTTTTAAGTGTGATGAGTTTGTGCAGCCACCATTAAATTTCGTGAGAAAGCAGGGTTCAGTTCTTTTGTCTGGAGATAAAAATGGGAATGTGTCAGACATTGAAGTAATCTGGTTTTAATTACCATAAAGCACAGCTAGCACACAACTGTAACAATTTTTCATGTGAACTGCTAGATACTATGAGGTTTCCTTCTTACTTACCTCCACTCACCCTTCACAAGTCTCACTTCCTATTTCATTCATCCTTTCACATGTTTAGCACAAGAAGTAATGATACCTATTGTCTTTTCCCAGTTAAGACAAACACTTTCAAGTTGAGATCAGTCTTGGAAAACAAGGGCAGCAAATCTTAATAAGTAGAACACAACAGAGCAGTGATGTTTCCTGTAACAGCCTCAGCAAAATCCTTCCAAAAACAAGCCTACTGCTGTTTTCCTTTTCTTCCCTGGTTTCAGAGTAGGAATGCAAAGTTCATCAATTTGAAGTGGGTTCTGCCTGAAGTAGTAAGAGATTGCTCTTAAGTTTGGTCATACTTAACATAGCTGGAGGATTTTTGGGTTGACTCCAAGAGGAACTACAACAAAATTTTAACCATAACAGAGTTACACCCTTCATCCTCTACTAGCACCACCATTCACTGCAGCTTCTCATTCAATAGATCCTAGACTAAAACTTTCATTCTACAACCACTCTCAAGGTTATGGAGATTTGCACTGAACAAGAAAAAAAAAATGACAAGACCAAAACCTGTCCCCAGCAACCATAGATCAGCCCAGTCTGACAGACAATAAATGGCTTCTGACACAGGGGATGGAATTGTCTGAACTTCCATTTGGAAAGGAGCATTTTAAACATCAGAGAACCAAGATCTGGTAAACAGAATCCAAGGGTATTCACAAGAGTAGAACATTCACCTTATTTCCCCTTTTCCTTGCCGCATACAATACTAAGGTAAGGGAGCCTGGTCTTTATGCTACATAATAAGACATCCTTCTTTAGTGTGCACAAACCTGTGCTTCTTGTGCGGTAAACAACACTATAGAGATGCCCCTCCCAATATCTCTGAAGTGCAAGTTCTCTCCAGCACTGGCAAGGAACAATTGTAGCAATCACTGTTAGGATTTGCATAAAACACAGGCTGCTTTTTGAGTTTTTGAAGGTCTTATCTGCACCGTGAATCTGGGCCAGGTCCAGCTGATGCAACTGATGTGAGTTCGTATATAAAAATTTCAGTTTTGTTCATAAGTGTCTCTGAGATGGACAACATGTATAGAGAAAAGAAGAATGGATGAAGAATATATTTGACCAGCTCCTAGTACTGTATTCAACTGTTAGGAAGTAAGATGGGCTGCAAATTGGTTTAGAAAATGTGGGTATATAAAAGCTTGGAATGCTTGATTTTATTTTTTTTTTTAATTATTTTTTTATTTTTTAATCAACGTAGGTGGAAGTAAACATTTACTAACATTTGATCAAGTGTAGTGTAACTTGCATTTGTATTTTCATTGTTATTAATGGAGGTATGTAGAGATATACAGAAACCTTGAGACAGTTGTTTTTCTATTGCATACAGACTAGCAGTCCATAGGAAACAGGATGAAAGCATGAAGGTTAGATCTTGGAGGGTGGCAGTTCTTCATGCATAGCCTTTGTCAATCTTGATTCTTTTTTGTTTTATTTTCAAAAATAAAAACATGGGAAACCAATATTAAATGATGTTGGAAAGATGACATCAACAGCCAGAAAAACACCAGAATTGCCTGAACCCCCTCATTCAAGTCCGAAGGTACTAGTTTCTTCAACAGCTGTCAACAGCTTCTCATACAGCATAGAATATGAGGGGTAAGGTGGAAGATCCAAACGGTTGAAACATGTGTGTGCCCTGCAGAAGGAAAATATGTTAGACGTTGAGTTTAATTCAAATAAATACAAAAGGAAACAAATACTGAGAAAACAAGTTCCTATTGAAACTCAAGACACTCAAGTTCACTTGAGAGATAAAAAAAAAATTGCAACTGTTAAAGTAAAACAGTGATTCTCCAAAAATCTGAGGTACTGAAATACATATGCACATAAAAATGAACATTTCAAATATAAGACTCAAGTTAAATATAAACACAATGTCATTCTCTGCTGTCCCTGCATTAAATATTGCAGGCATCTTGATGTAGAAAAATGTCGGAGGTCACTGAGGAGCTGAGATCTAGGCCCTAATACAGATAACGTTCCACTACCGCTTGGGTTGCCTTGAGTTACCCGCTTTCCCCCCCTCAAAAAAAAAAAGTGCAACTCAGCTGTACATCTAACATGAGCAGCTAGTAAGTTTTGAGCCTATGGACAGACATAATATGATCCAGTATACTGAAAGAATGGGTTCAGGATGTGCCTATAATGAGGCAGAGCTGACCAGTAAGAGATCATTTAGAGATCTGCTAACAGAATAAGAAAGGCTGCTAACAATGTTCCTGTAAGTCAACAGTCAACATCTCTGCAAGCCTGGCTGTTAAATGTGATTTATTTGTAGTAGACAAGGCAAAAGCAGAGCAAGTTGCCAACACTAGGACTCTCTTCCCAGTTCTGTCATTCTATTTACCCCCCGTTGGCAGCACCTTCAAAGGAAGCCATGGAATGGGTTCCACACGTGCTGCCACCTTGCTGCAGCTTTACTGGTGGCAGCAATTAGACTCAGATGCTGACTGCACTTCACTGCATGAGGTTCCATACAAATCCAAAGCAATGACGGTGTCCCTACCCCAGTGGTTCATCCATTTCAGCTGACAGAAAAACACAGAGCTCATTCATCAACTGGGGCTACGGGGCAGGCACACTTTCATTAAAATTATCACTATTATTTTCAGTCTGCTGGGAGTTTTACATGATGCTAGATATACTTCTACTCCTTCTTGCTCCCTCTGATAAATCTGAATCGAGAAAACTCTACAGTAGGAAATGCAGCCTCAGCACCTAATAATGTCTAAGCTTCCGATCCCTAGTATTTTTAGAAGCTGTGAAGTTGTTTTACTTTTAGCTTTTCTGTGTAACACCTTTACTGCAATATCATTTTCTCAAAATTGAAGCAGAAAAGCTATATTAGAGAAACTATTTAAAACTCTGCTAATCATCTCTTAGGCCACCCACAAAGCGTGAAAAACAAGATATTGGTAGATGGGCTGGCCCGAGACTTGCATATTCAGGGGGAGTTTTGTCAATGGTGAATCATTAAAAGCAACTGAAATAGCCAGAGGCATGTAATCTTCACTGCATCACACAACTTCAATTAGGAAAGCTTCTACCATCCCCTTTTTACGTCATAAGTGAAGATTTGTTAGCTGCTTGTTCGCAGAGAGCGCACAATAAATGCAGAATTTGCACCTATTAACTAGGAACGCAAGAGAGCTACTGAAAAGTGAGCATTAATAAAGATTATTTAATATATCCCTTGAAATTAAATCAGTAGCCCTGCACTGTTTGTTTATCTCAGCAATCTTTGGCAGCATAAGCTGTTTGTACAATCCATTGTCAATACTTATCAAGCACTGGGAGTTAATTAACTGAAGGATTCTTGTAATCCATTACGGATGTGTTCTCCATGGGAAGAGTGTGCCATTCAGAAAGCTGTTCCTGAGGTGCTCAGCTGCCTGGCTCCAGAAGTGGAAGCAGCACAGTCATGAAGGCTCAGGACTGTGGACTATGCAATGTAACTTCCCTAAGCCTAAGGTGTTACTGCTGCCTGGTACTCAACCATGACACATTTAACTGTCTGAGATCAAAGCCTGTATGAGACTTCTACCTTATGCATGTAAGTATATGAAGGGAGAGTGTCGAAACGATGGGGCCAGACTCTTCTCAGTGTGCCCAGTGCCAGGATAAGAGGCAGTGAGTACAAAACACATGAAATTCTGACTGAACATGAGGAAAAACATGTTTACCAAGCGAGTGATTGAGCTCTGGCACAGGTTGCCTAGAGAGGCTGTAGTTTCCTTCCCTGGAGACATTCAAAAGCCATCTGTAAACAGACCTGGCTAATGCGCTCTGGGTGGCCCTACTTGAGCAAGGAAGCTGGACAAGATGATTATCAGAAGTCCCTTCCAGCTTCAGCCATTCTGTGACTCAGTGATGATGTGAAAGCATCATTGTTGTCATGTGTGGTGCAGACATAGTCACAATCACTACACTGTCGTTTACTTTCTTGTGGACATTCATCTTGACATCATCATCCACTCATTTCATATCATTTAAGCAACAGTCTTGCAGAGCTGCTGACTTCTAGTCGTTCTTAACTTAGTGAAACTCAGAAAAAAAATCCATTCTCTCCCCTATGACAAGATTTGCTGTAGTGATCACTACTGTGGAAGAACCCTTCCAAAGGATCTGCGAAGGGCTAAGTTCCTTCTGAACGCTGACTTCCGACTGATCCCAGTGGCAGCTATTACAGTAAGCATAACCCAGGGACACTTGCTGTTTTGTAGTACTGGGATTGCTGCACATCTTGGGGTGAAAACATCAGCAGTGCAAGAAGCAGACGCTGCAGTGAAATAAATCTTTCTTCCCTTAAATAAGCCTCCAACCATATAAGTGTGTCCAGAGAAAGGTAATAAGGCTAGGTAAAGGGTTTGGAGCACAAGTCTTACGAGGAGTGGGTGAAGAAGCTGAGATTGTTTAGACTGGAGAAGAGAAAGCTCAGGGGAGACCTTATTGCTCTCTATGACTACCTGAAAGGAGGCTGTGACGGGGGTCAGCCTGTTCTCCTGTGTAACTAGTGACAGGACTGGAAAGAATGGCCTCAGGTTGCATCAGAGGAGGTTCAGGTTGGATTTTAGGAAGAATTTCTTCTCCAAAAAGCAGTCAGGCATTGAAACAGGTTTCCCAGGGATGTGGTGGAGTCAGTGTTCCTGGAGGTGCTTAAGGAAAGGGTAAATGTGGTACTTAGGAACATAGTTTAGTGGTCAATATTGGTGATAAGTGGATGGATGGAGTGGGGGATCTCAGAGGTCTTTTCCAACCTTACTAATTTTATGATTCTGTGATCTTTAATCTCATTCATGGCTCACAGTGCTGTGCTGTTTCTCTCCTTTGAAGAATTCTCCCTATACATTTATGTGCATAAGGCTTTAAGCTTTTGGCATTCTTTTTTTTTTTTGTTACTTCCTTTAATCCCTTACAATAACAAGAGTTCACAAGCAATACGTGTGCACAGAACTCCCTTTTATCCTATTTATAGCTCCAACCTGTCCCAGGAAAGAAGATGCTTCCTGCTTCAGAAAAAGCTATAGCTGGAAGAATCTCCATTCATCCCTACTCAATCAATCAGAGAAATCCAAGTCATTCAAAAGAATTAAAATACATAACTCTTTTATTTCAGGATAAGACTTTGTATATTAAATAGGAAGAATAAAAATCAACCTTGAAGAACAAGGGCTTGAACCTGTTACTTAGTGCTAGTTCACCTGATACACTATATTAGTTTGCAAGAATCCATAATGCAAGTTTACACCAACAGATTCTGGCAGTCTACTTGGAACCTGCTTTAGGGTCAGCCATTGTCTGGAGATCCAGGATTTCCAGGGCAATCTTTCTTATGTGCATGGACTTGAAATAAATATTGACAGGAATAATGTGGCTGGTATAGACACCCTCCAGAAATAAACTACTAGTATAATCTAACTCTTGTATGAGTACATAGCAGCACTGTTGGCTGGTTCATGTCAGAGAACTGGTATTGATGAACAAATTCACCAGTAAATTTAGAATGGAGTTACTTGATTCTCAGCCTTTCTGAAAAAAGTCTTGTTTATCTACAGTGCTTTCAAGAGGCATTCTGCATTTTACGTGTTAGTGGTTATTCTTTGAAAAATAGTGCATTCTAAAATTTGCATCATGCGTCTATTCTGGGTTTGATACATTGCTGTTGCAACAGTGTGGCTGTCTTAGGTGCAGAATTACAGAATTACAGAATCACAGAATGTCCAGGGCTGGGAGAGACCTCAAGGATCATCAGGCTCCAACCCCCTGCCACATGCAGGGTCACCAACTTCCACATTTAATACCAGACCAGGCTGCCCAGGGCCCCATCCATGCTGGCCTTGAACACCTCTAGGATGGGGCTCACTATAAGCATCACACTCACTATAAGCAAGTGGCAGTTGCACTGCACGTTCCATTGTCAAAGTGCAGGGACAAGACATAAGGGAGAGTTGTCTAAAGACTTCATATTCTGGAGCAGAAGTGAGAAGACACACAGAATCATAGAATCACTCAGGTTGGAAAAGATCTCCAAGATCATTTTGCCCAACCGTCCACCTGCCATCAATATTTGCCCTTCATACCATGTTCCTTAGTACAACATCTAAATGTTTCTTGAATACCTTGAGGAATGGTGACTCAACCACCTCCCTGGGCAGCTCATTCCAGCATATGACCATGTTATTGGAGAAGAAATTTTTCCTAGTATCCAACCTGAACCTCCCTCGGCACACTCTTCTGAAGCAGTTAAAAGTTATCTAACACTTTGTGAGAAGTCAGAAAACCCAAGGGCCAGACCAGCCTGTCCTCAGTGGCCCACCATCTACACGGACAGCAGAAAAGCCAAATGCATCAGCTCAGTGCCAACTTCTCTAACTCCTTACACAGCACTGCATTTATTGGAGCAGGGGCTAAGAACTAATACCAGTAATTAAGAGGTGCAATCCATATTTGAGTACATGTATGACTAAACCTGATGATTGCTAAAAATGAGAGAGCTGTTCTTTTTTCTAGGACCTTGAAAATGTGTAACAAGGTAACCCTCACTGTAAATTTGTAGGAATTGTTGAAGGAGAAGGGAATTTGCTGTCACTTATTCTAAACAGCTAAAGTTATTTACACTCATACTATTTAACAGAGGCCAAAGGCCTACAGGATATGACAGATGACTTTTTTTAACCTCTAAGTCTGAGTAAATACGTAAGTAAATCTAAATAAACATGAGGAAATCATAATCAGGCGTTTAAGAAAAGTTTAAAATAACATTTGTTTGGCTGCTTAACTAAAGATTTAAAGTCTCCAAGTTTAGCCTGCATGCTTTATATATTTCTTAACACTGTGTGTACTTGGCAGCGCTCCATAATTTTATCAAAATCCAGGTAATAATTCACAGTGATCAAGCTGTATTCATTCCCCACGAGCAAGTGTTGTTTCTCTTTCCCCCGGCTAAAATGAATGCAGAGCTCTGAGACTTCTAAAAGGTGCTAACAACGTTCACCTGGAAAAGAGGCCTCTTTCAGTGATTAGTAGACAAACATGAAGTGGTTCATGTGAATATCTCAGGGCTAATTGAATCTAGGTCATAAGTAATGCCTAGGTTCACAAATAAAGTTAAGCAGAGCAGAAGGAGGCCAATTACTTTTTCAGAACTGGCTGGGTAAGGTATTTACTGTGCATGTGCCAAGGTCCTCCCACCCTCCCCTACTGCCCTTCCCATTGTGGGAAGCAGAGAGCACTCTGCTGAAACACTGCACAGGCTTTGCCTTTCAGCTGCTGCCGGATGCATTGGTCAGTTGGTCAGTTCCAAAGACCTTACATAGAACTACACCACATACATGTGCTGCATCAAGCCTACGAATAGCAAGCTGTAGCTCTCAGGCTTTCCAGAATGCTGGCTGAAGCTCAGAGTGCACAAACCATCTCACTGACCTTACATATTTCCATCTGTTTTTAAATCTCAGTTTTAAATCACTTAGCTTTCTAGCTCTCTCTATAGTGTCAGTAGGGTCTTTATGGTGAATGGAAATAAATCAGAACGTAACAGGTGTGATTCAGCCAAGTTATTTTAAAAGTCTGTGTTAAGGTGAGATGAATTATGCCTTAAAAACACTTCCTTCCCTTTTCCTGATTTTAGGGGGCAGTGCATGTAAGATGTCAGCTCAGAACATTCACTGACATGGTGCCCTGGTCCAGATCTTTTGTGATCCCACTTCATAAAGATGCTTAGACTTGGACTAGGATGATGAGCAGATTTGGAGTTTTCCTCTCAAGAGGAAAAAGGTGCAGGTCTGCTCAATTCCATGCCTCACAGTATGGCGCTGGGTAAACAACACGGATGGCAAGTAACCCGAAAACTGGGTCACACCCATGGTTAATTGACTGTCTGAATTTATCTGCAGGTCTATGAGAACAAATTTTTGCAGTGTGCCATGAAAGTTATTAGCCTCCTTTGGACTGAAAGCCCAAGGGACCCTCTGAAAATGCCTCCCTACCTGGGTGGTCTGGAACCTTTCTACAGAGGACTTGTTCTGATTCTGGGTAACTCTGGCCTGATGGGAGTCACCAGAGGAATGCAGGCAGGTAAACTGCAAAACATATTTGGGTACTTCGGGGTTTGCTTTTGCTTTCAATTCATTTCCAGGAGAATAATTTATATATGAATAGACAATGAGGATCTTGGAGTGCAGGAATAAAGCATCCTCAGGATGGCAAATGTTATATTAAAAACTTAGCAAATTCATCTCAGAGGTGCTGAGATGCAGACCCATGAAAAATGCTCTGTAATCACACTAGGTACAGCCTCAGGCAACTGTAAGGACGTTCAAGAAAGGGTGACTCCATTCAGGGGAAGGATGGCTGCTGATAACAGGTATGAACAGAACTTAAAGCTCAGTGTTATTGCACAGCTCTCTCAGGTAGCCTTAAGTAAGACCACCTCTTGGTGCCTCAGTTCCTTCACTGTTAAAAAGGAAGACAACTCCTCCATAGGACGGCACTAGGAAGTCTGCGGGCACTGTATGACATCACAGCTCGTTTGATTCTAGTTGGCAGAACTGGATGTACCAAGCTGAGTGTGATCACCACACAGTTTGAAGTTCCTCCACTAAGCTTTCCTATGATGAAGTGGAACCATCAGAGCAAATGAAGAGATTACACCCAGGTTCTCGCCAAAATGCAGAAGTAGATTCTGGCTTTCATGGCTCTATAATTTCACAAGTATTTTTATTAGTATTTTGGGAGCAAAAAGAACAGAATCAGCTGACAGCTGCTGAAGTGGACCAGATACAGAATCAAAATAAGGTAGCTAGGTTTGGATAGTTGGGTATCTTCACCTTAACCACTTCCCAGGACTCAAAGTAGTTTAAACTGAAACTGCCAATAAAAAAAAAAAAATAACCAAATAAAAGACTTATCTCTGAATGTAAATGCAGAACAAACTGGTAATTATTTCTTCGTTGTTTTATGATGTTCGTAGAGATTCATCATTTCAGTTAGTCAAATGCAACCAAGCACAGGCTCTACAGAACAGAACCTCTGTTTTTGTACTGCAGTTGGGACGTACCGTGGAAGGGAGGTTATTTTCCCCCATTTCTCTATACAGAAACGCCGAAGCCCGTTGCTTCCTCGGAGAGCTGCAAAGCCCTCATATGGCACACTTGAAGTTCCAGTAACAAACTGCAACAACCGGAGTCTCTGTTCATTGTTAAACCTCTCCACTGCTGCCCAGAACCACCGTATTACAATGTGTCCATCATGGTAACCTAAACCAAGAAGCAGTAGAGAGAAATTAAATTCATACCTTCTAGTGTAACTAGCCTGGGGTAGAAGATCTCCTGTAGAAAATCTCCTGACCTAGCAATATATCTCATTCTTGATTATTGAGAATTCATAACCCCCACTGTGTCTTGGCTCTGGATACTGCAATATGACTAACTCACTCGAAATCCTAAAATTCAAATATATACTTAGTGTACATATGCCTCTTACAAACTCCTTGGCAAGAACCAGGGCTACCTATATGAGATATTAAAAGACCAGTTGTAATACACTACACAGTTCAACTTCTACTGACATCATTTCTGGTTCCCAAATACATTCTCATTTGAATTGCAAAAGTGTCCAACGCATGCAGAAGATTTTGGGGCAGCAAGCTCTTCCCTGGCAAATCTCCCACATGTAGGGCTCTGTGCCTTGGTTTGTTCTTGTAAAAAGCCAGGGTAACTTTTTTTCTATAGCTAAACTAAAAAAAAAAAAAAAGAAAAAAAAAAAAAAAA